>NW_019942538.1:601011-602201 GCF_002910315.2 Salvelinus sp. IW2-2015 | reverse complement strand
GGGGCACGACATTTCAGGCTATGACTTATCTTTCTCTATCTCTGATCATGCTAGTATTGCCTTGTAACATTTATGCCTTGTATGTGAATCCATTCATTTTACAATGATACCCCTTTCCTGCAGTCAAATGACCAAATCACACTCTAGTGGCCTCAAGGATTTTGAGGTGTAAACTTTATTTTTACACCTCAAAACCGTGGTTTATATGTCAAACATTTGTATTATATTTCAGTCTTCTGTGATGTATATAAAGTGTAATATTGGGATGCAAACTCATAATTGAACCTATATCTGACATGTTACAGGTGTTTTATTTTTTTAAGACCATAACCATGTGTGTGAGGTGTATACTTTTGTTTCAAAGTAGATTTGAAACACTCTGTGTGACCCTGGTTTAGCCCACTGCAGTAAAATGTTAAATATCTGCTTTTGTTATAGACAATTCTTAGACCTTTCTTGACCTTTCTAATACTGTTACTTAACTATAGTGTAATGCATATTGCTAAATAATCTTTATGGAGTCAGATATTCCGTTTTAATAGACTAATTGCATAGTCTTATCAACTGCCAGACCTCCTCTGCCATCTCACCAGTCATTATCACCTGCAGCTCTATGGTAAAAAGCATCTCGGGTTCCCCGGGCAAAATCTTTGTGCTATCCTGGGGCTTGGGTACAGGACATTACTAGGTTGCTTCCTACATGCACATTCCAACCGGCAAAGGTAGTTCAAGTTACTTTTTGTATGCCAAACTGAATAAAGGTTTCTATCCGGCAGTTATTGTACCGGTACCCCCTGTATATAGCCTCATTATATATATACATGTCACGACTTCTGCCGAAGTCGGTCCCTCTCCTTGTTCGGGCGGCGTTCGGTGGTCGACGTCACCGGCCTTCTAGCCATCGCCGTTTCACTTTTCATTTTCCATTTGTTTTGTTTTGTTTTACACACCTGATTTCAATTCCCCAATTACATGTTCATTATTTAACCCTCTGTTTTCTCCATGGTTTTTGTGCATGTGTCACGGTTTACTAGAAGTTGTGGGTAGGAGTCAGGCGCAGAGAGKAGAGGGTTCAGTGATTTGTAGATTTATTTATCCGGCACAAAACGGTCACGCCAAATACAGGGCGCATAAACACTGACCAGCCCAAACACAGGGCAAACGATCCGGAGAACAATGAAAACACATCC
>NW_019942538.1:592753-594966 GCF_002910315.2 Salvelinus sp. IW2-2015 | reverse complement strand
GGGCAAACGATCCGGAGAACAATGAAAACACATCCACTACCGACAGAGAACACAAATAATCCCGCACAAACCTAAGCGGGCCTAACAGGCTTAAATAGACCAAAAATCAAGAAACAAACAGGAACAGGTGCAACTAATAAAACTTAACTAACAGAAAAGGAAAAAGGGATCGGTGCCGGCTAGTAGACCGGCGACGACGATCGCCGAGCACCGCCCGAACAGGCAGGGGAGCCACCTTCGGTGGGAGTCGTGACAGCGTGTTTGTTTTATGTATTTCGGTCCTTTTGTGTGGGCTTGGTATTTACTACATGGAATGTATATTATTGAGTAAAGTTACTTTTATTACTCATCTCTGCTGTCCTGCGCCTGACTCCTCTGCACCAGCTACACCCAGATCGTTATAATACAGTTGAAGTCTGAAGTTTACATACACTTAGGTTGGAGTCATTAAAACTCGTTTTTCAACCACTCCACAAATTTCTTGTTAACAAACTATAGTTTTTGCAAGTCGGTTAAGACATTTTTCCAACAATTGTTTACAGACAGAATATTTCACGTATTATTCACTGTATCACAGTTCCCGTGGGTCAGAAGTTTACATACACTAAGTTGACTGTGCCTTTAAACAGCTTGGAAAATTCCCGAAAATGATGTCATGGCTTTAGAAGCTTCTGATAGGCTAATTGACATCCTTTGAATCAATTGGAGGTGTACCTGTGGATGTTTTTCAAGGCCTACCTTCAAACTCAGTGCCTCTTTGCTTGACATCATGGGAAAATCAAAAGAAATCAGCCAAGACCTCAGAAAAAACATTGTAGACCTCCACAAGTCTGGTTTATCATTGGGAGCAATTTCCAAACGCCTGAAGGTACCATGTTCATCTGTACAAACAATAGTACGCAAGTTTAAACACCATGGGACAACGCAGCCGTCATACCGCGCAGGATGGAGACGCGTTCTGTCATGAGATGAACGTACTTTGGTGCGAAAAGTGAAAATCAGTCCCAGAATGACAGCAAAGGACCTTGTGAAGATGCTGGAGGAAACAGGTACAAAAGTATCTATATCCACAGTTAAACAGAGTCTTATATCGAGGGAGAAGCCACTGCTCCAAAACTGCCATAAAAAAGCCTAGACTACGGTTTGCAACTGCACATGGGGACAAAGATCGTACTTTTGAAGCAAATGTCCTTTTGTCTGATGAAACAAAAATAGAACTGTTTGGCCATAATGACCATCGTTATGTTTGGAGGAAAAAGGGGGAGGCTTGCAAGCCTAAGAACACCATCCCAACCATGAAGCACGGAGGAGGCAGCATCATGTTGTGGGGGTGCTTTGCTGCAGGAGGGACTGGTGCACTTCACAAAATAGATGGCATCATGAGGAAGTAAAATTATGTGGATATATTGAAGCAACGTCTCAAGACATCAGTCAGGAAGTTAAAGCTTGGTTGTAAATCAGTCTTCCAAATGGACAATGACGTGGCAAAATTGTTGTGGCAAAATTGCTTAATTATTGGAGTGGCCATCACAAAGCCCTGACCTAAATCCTATAGAAAATTTGTGGGCAGAACTGAAAAAGCGTGTGAGAGCATGGAGGCCTACAAACCTGACTCAGTTACACCAACTCTGTCAGGAGGAATGGGTCAAAATTCACCCAACTCATTGTGGGAAGCTTGTGGAAGGCTACCCGAACCGTTTGACCCAAGTTCAACAATTTAAAGGCAATGCTACCAAATACTAATTGAGTGTATGTAAACTTCTGACAAACTGGGAATGTGATGAAAGAAAAAAAGCTGAAATAAATCATTCTCTCTACTATTATTCTGACATTTCACATTCTTAAAATGAAGTGGTGATTCTAACTGACCTAAAACAGGGATTTCTTACTAGGAAATACCAGGAATTGTGAAATGTATTTGGCTAAGGTGTAAACGTCCGACTTCAACTGTATATATATATATATATATATATATATACAGTGGGGCAAAAAAGTATTTAGTCAGTCACCAATTGTGCAAGTTCTCCCACTTAAAAAGATGAGAGAGGCCTGTAATTTTCATCATAGGTACACTTCAACTATGACAGACAAAATTAGAAAAACAAATCCAGAAAATCACATTGTAGGATTTTTAATGAATTTATTTGCAAATTATGGTGGAAAATAAGTATTTGGTCAATAACAAAAGTTTATCTCAATACTTTGTTATATAC
>NW_019942538.1:402883-591723 GCF_002910315.2 Salvelinus sp. IW2-2015 | reverse complement strand
TGTAGGTGACCAAATACTTATTTTCCACCATAATTTGCAAATAAATTCATAAAAAATCCTACGATGTGATTTTCTGGATTTTTTTGTCTCATTTTGTCTGTCATAGTTGAAGTGTACCTATGATGAAAATTACAGGCCTCTCTCATCTTTTTAAGTGGGAGAACTTGCACAATTGGTGGCTGACTAAATACTTTTTTGCCCCACTGTATATATATATATATATATATATATATATTTTTTACTCTACTTTATTTAGTAAATATTTTTATAAAGTCTAATTTCTTAAAACTGCATTGTTGGTTAAGGGCTTGTGAGTAAGCATTTCACAGTTCGGTCTACACCTGTTGCATTAACATTTGATTTGATTTGTTTCTTGTCTGATCTGGGATATGTTTCGATTTCCCAGCTCTCTTTATTTGTAAACTTATACAGTGCTCTCTTGTAAATTTGTTTTATCTCAATTTGACTCCCTGTTTAAGTACTTGCACATTACAATAGAGTGACCCGGGCATTTTGACAAACAATAAGTCAGGGCTGCACTTCGATCATATGTGTGGGCAGGCTGCCCTCGATGCTGGGAAAACAAACCTCGCTGCCGTGTCTAATAACTGTCTCACTATTACTGGGGGCGGTGATTTGATATTGATTGGATTTCACTGGCGCCCACAGACCTCCACCTTATTCTACCACAGGATGGGTACGGAAGCCACCTGTCCCCAGAGCCACATGACCCTTTCATTGCTCTATTATCTGCTGTTATATCTTTAGAGCTGCCTGTGTCTAGAATGCTGAATGGGGCCCTGTGTCAGGCAGCACATTGTGCCCTCCCGATAAAGCCATTATTTCACCAAGACCTCAGGGGCTTGTAGAGAACTATGGAACGTATCCATCTATTCCTCTTTTCCTCTCTCTTCAATTAAAATTGCTTTATTGACATGATGACACAATATACATATTGTAAATGAAGTGATTCATGACAATAATACTAATAATCAGGATTATCAACAGGACAATCAGAAACAACAATAATTAAGTGTAAAAATAACCATACATTTGACAATAACAATGGCATAGAGGACAGATTGGCTGGGCTCTCAGACACTGATCATCTTAATTGGGGCGGCGGGTAGCCTAGTGGTTAGAGCGTTGGGCCAGAAAAGGAAAGGTTGCTGGATCGAATCCCAGAGCTGACAAGGTAAAAATCTGTTGTTCTGCCCCTGAACAAGGCACCCCCGGTAGGCTGTCATTAACTGATTTGCCTAGTTAAAAAATAATAATAATCAAATCTTATGACAGGCAGCAATTTTGTGCACTGCCAACCCACAGCCCTCTGCTTCCTCCCCCAACAGGATGGGTATCCTATTCTCATCAGAGATGTCTTTGGAACCTTGAATAATGGTTTCAAATTTGGGGAAATTACACTTTCATTGTTTTATATTTGTAACTTTTTGTCGTGAAATTCCAGGTTTAGCTGTGTCTACCCTTTTTCAACCGCAAGGCTGTGCTCACTGAGCCTGTACTTTGTCAAGGCTTTTCTAAGGTTTTGATCAGTAACCATGGTCAAGTAGTTTGCCATGGTGTACTGTCAATTTAGGGTCAGATAGCTTGGCATTTTGCTTTGTGATTGTGTTTCCCAATAGGTAATGTAGTTTTGTTTTGACTGTGTTATCATTTTTGTGTATTCTGATTGATTGGATATTCTGGTCCTGTGGTGTTTGTAGAACAGGTCTGTGAACTCATCAGCCGGATAAGGTGACTCTTTTCTTTGCTCAGCAGGGCTTGGTAAATGTAATTTTTATTATTAGTGGATATTGGCCTAATTCTCCCCTGCGTGCGTTGTTTGCAGCTTTACTCTGGACATCTGAGCAATCTTACAGAACTCTGCATGCAGGGTTTCAATGGGGTGTTTTTCCCGTTGAGTTAAATCTTCTTTTGCAAGTGGGACCCCACACCTCGCTGCAATAATGTGCAGTTGGTTCAATGACAGATTCAATTAATTTGAGACAAATTTTCAAAGGTGTTTCAATTTGAATTTGTTTTTTAATGTCGTAGAATGCCCTGCGTGCTTTCTTAGTTAATTGACTGCCTCATTCACTGTATGTGTCCAGTTGAGCTTATTTTTAAACCTAAGTTATTGTAGTGTGTACAGTACTCTATATACACTGCTCAAAAAAATAAAGGGAACACTTAAACAACACAATGTAACTCCAAGTCAATCACACTTCTGTGAAATCAAACTGTCCACTTAGGAAGCAACACTGATTGACAATAAATTTCACATGCTGTTGTGCAAATGGAATAGACAACAGGTGGAAATTATAGGCAATTAGCAAGACACCCCCAATAAAGGAGTGGTTCTGCAGGTGGTGACCACAGACCACTTCTCAGTTCCTATGCTTCCTGGCTGATGTTTTGGTCTTTTGAATGCTGGCGGTGCTTTCACTCTAGTGGTAGCATGAGAGTCTACAACCCACACAAGTGGCTCAGGTAGTGCAGCTCATCCAGGATGGCACATCAATGCGAGCTGTGGCAAGAAGGTTTGCTGTGTCTGTCAGCGTAGTGTCCAGAGCATGGAGGCGCTACCAGGAGACAGGCCAGTACATCAGGAGACGTGGAGGAGGCCGTAGGAGGGCAACAACCCAGCAGCAGGACCGCTACCGCCGCCTGCCAGAGCCCTGCAAAATGACCTCCAGCAGGCCACAAATGTGCATGTGTCTACTCAAACGGTCAGAAACAGACTCCATGAGGGTGGTATGAGGGCCCGACGTCCACAGGTGGGGGTTGTGCTTACAGCCCAACACCTTGCAGGACGTTTGGCATTTGCCAGAGAACACCAAGATTGGCAAATTCGCCACTGGCGCCCTGTGATCTTCACAGATGAAAGCTGGTTCACACTGAGCACGTGACAGACGTGACAGAGTCTGGAGACGCCGTGGAGAACGTTCTGCTGCCTGCAACATCCTCCAGCATGACCGGTTTGGCAGTGGGTCAGTCATGGTGTGGGGTGGCATTTCTTTGGGGGGCCGCACAGCCCTCCATGTGCTCGCCAGAGGTAGCCTGACTGCCATTAGGTATCGAGATGAGATCCTCAGACCCCTTGTGAGAACATATGCTGGTGCGGTTGGCCCTGGGTTCCTCCTAATGCAAGACAATGCTAGACCTCATGTGGCTGGAGTGTGGCAGCAGTTCCTGCAAGAGGAAGGCATTAATGCTATGGACCGCCCGTTCCCCAGACCTGAATCCAATTGAGCACATTTGGGACATCATGTCTCGCTCCATCCACCAACGCCACGTTGCACCACAGACTGTCCAGGAGTTGGCGGATGCTTTAGTCCAGGTCTGGGAGGAGATCCCTCAGGAGACCATCCGCCACCTCARCAGGAGCATGCCCAGGCGTTGTAGGGAGGTCATACAGGCACGTGGAGGCCACACACACTACTGAGCCTCATTTTGACTTGTTTTAAGGACATTACATCAAAGTTGGATCAGCCTGTAGTGTGGTTTTCCACTTTAATTTTGAGTGTGACTCCAAATCCAGACCTCCATGGGTTGATACATTTGATTTACATTGATAATTTTTGTGTGATTTTGTTGTCAGCACATTCAACTATGTAAAGAAAAAAGTATTCAATAAGAATATTTCATTCATTCAGATCTAGGATGTGTTATTTTAGTGTTCCCTTTATTCTTTTGAGCAGTGTATTTTGTACCAATTGAGAACTTTGGTCTAATTCCCTGTGATCTGGATCTTCTCTAGAAAATCATTATTTTGAGGTTTACTGCTAGGGTTCAGATCTGGCAGTATTGCTCTAGCAGGTCCAGGCTCTGCTGTTGGGTCCCGTGTGCTGTGGGTGACAACAGGCACAGGTCATCTGCGAAGAATCACCTTTTAGAGTCCAGGTGCTGGGGATTTTTCTAGAATAGTGGTCAATTCATTGATGTAAATATTGAAAAGTGCCAGGCTGAGATTTGCAACCATGGCAAAGGCCCCACCCCTGGTTAAAGAATTCTGTACTTTTCTTGCCAATTATCATGCCGCAGGTATTGCCAGTATTGATTTAATTATGTCATATGTTTTACCCCCTATACCACTTTCAATAACTTTGTAGAACAGTCCTTTATGCCAAATAAAATCAAATGCTTTTTGGAAACCTAAATGTTGGACTTATTTTCGTGGACAAGTTTATCTATCAGGGTGGACAGGGTGTAAATATGATCAATCGTGCAATGTTTTGTTATAATTCCAAATTGGATTTTACTCAAGACATTGTGCTTATTAAGGACGTTTAAAGTCTTACATGTTAAGGACACCTGCTCTTTCCATGACATAGATTGAACAGGTGAATCTAGGTGAAAGCTGTGATCCCTTGTTGATGTCACTTGTTATGAAAGACAGGTTAAGAGAAGGATTTTTAAGCGTTTAGACAATTGAGACATGGATTGTGTATGTGTGCCATTCAGAGTGTGAATAAGCAAGAAATTCTTAAGTGCCTTTGAACGGGGTATGGTAGAAGGTTCCAGGCGCACCGGTTTGTGTCAAGAACTGCAACGCTGCTGGGTTTTTCACACTCAACAGTTTCCTGTGTGTATCAAGAATGGTCCACTACTCAAAGGACATCCAGCCAACTTGACACAACTGTGGGAAGCATTGGAGTCAACATGGGCCGGCATCCCTGTGGAACGCTTTCGACACCTTGTAGAGTCCATGCCCTGACTAATTGAGGCTGTTCTGAAGGAGAGGGGGAGGGGTGGGGGGTGCAACTTCAATTTTAGGAAGGCGTTCCTAATGTTTTGAATACTCAGTGTATAGTACTACAGAAAACCAGGTTACTGTTTATACAAATACCTCTGTAATTGTTAGGGTCAAATTTGTATCCATTCTTAAAGATTTAGGTCCTCTCTTTTTCCCTACCCTATCTTATGGGTCAGTAACTGTGCAATGAATTGTGTAGAGCTTTGTGATAATAAGTAAGATCTCTGCCTCAGGAGGAGGACAGTTTGATTTGATGCAAATGCCTCAATTGTATAAAGGATAACAGCAATCAAAGATTTTATCTTGTTTCAAGATTTATCACTCCAAGCTATCTCACTTTTTAGTTTTTATTCTACTTCCCAGGTCCTGATCGAAGCAACTGTTTCCAGGGAGCGGCGAGGCTACATCGCCATGGATGACATCATGCTCCTGACCTATCCCTGTTGTGAGTACCATCACCGATGTAAAAGAGGAGGGAGGTGGTTGGGGTTTAAGGAGCAGTATAACATAGAAAATGTAGAGACATCTATATACCGTATAGAGAGTGAAATGTAGAGAGTTAGTTCCATATGATAAAGAGGAGGAGAACGCTAATGGAAGCTTGACCTTTTCATTGGTTGATTGCAATAGGGGTCCAGGTTTGATGTGAATGACATTTTCCCAAAACACTCTTCAGCTCCAGCCATTCCCCTGTGATTTAGTCTCAAGACCACTCATAATGTGCCCAAATGACTCAAGGTTAGAGATGGGAAAATAGAAACCTCTTTCTGATTTATCCCACCAAGTAAATGAACCCTCTAAGTATGCCGAACATAGTTATAAACAGCCCTTTACCTCTTCTCTCCTCTGTATTTTATACTGTATTATATAAAGTGATTATTGTATTGTTGTGTTTGTATTTTTTTTTTTTTTATGTAGCGCTCATCTGTGAAAGAGACCTTGCTCTCAGCATATCTACCTCTCAAAATAAATGTTAAATAAGATATTATCCATTAGTTGCCAGTTTTTAGGTACATTTTCTAGAATGAAATGGCAAAATGTGTCTTTTGCGAAAGCTGTTCCTCTAGGAGGAGACCTGTGGTGGTTTTGTCACTAGGTGGTTTCCCACTGCTGTTATACAGTGGTTAAGGCTGTCTGTGTGTACACTGTGTACCTGGGATAACACAGGCTTAGTGTGCTATCAATCCTATAGGAGTAGAAAAGTCATGGGAAAAGCGGTAACGACAGTGGCTAACACTACGTGAGCTTAAACCCTGGACAAAGCTTTCTCCCTCCCTGTGACATGTTTGCCCTCCGACATACTGCTGATCAAAAGTGATCTGCCAGCTCACTAATTTGGAATTCGGTTTCACACCTTTAGTCCAGTTACAGTTGAAGTTGGAAGTTTACATACACCTTAGCCAAATACATTTAAACTCAGTTTTCCACAATTCCTGACATTTAATCAGAGTAAAAAATGCCCTGTCTTATGTCAGTTAGGATCACCACTTCATTTTAAGAATGTGAAATGTCAGAATAATAGTAGAGAGAATGATTTATTTCAGCTTTTATTTCTTTCATCACATTCCCAGTGGGTTAGAAGTTTACATACACTCAATTAGTATTTGGTAGCATTGCCTTTAAATTGTTGAACTTGGGACAAACGGTTCGGGTAGCCTTCCACAAGCTTCCCACAATAAGTTGGGTGAATTTTAGCCCATTGCTCCTGACAGAGCTGGTGTAACTGAGTCAGGTTTGTAGGCCTCCATGCTCGCACACGCTTTTTCAGTTCTGCCCACAAATTTTCTATAGGATTGAGGTCAGGGCTTTGTCATGGCCACTCCAATAATTAAGCCATTTTGCCACAACTTTGGAAGTGTGCTTGGGGTCATTGTCCATTTGGAAGACCCATTTGTGACCAAGCTTTAACTTCCTGACTGATGTCTTGAGATGTTGCTTCAATATAGCCACATCATTTTACTTCCTCATGATGCCATTTATTTTGTGAAGTGCACCAGGCCCTCCTGCAGAAAATAACCCCCACAAGATGATGCTGCCACCCCCGTGCTTCACGGTTAGAATGGTGTTCTTCGGCTTGCAAGCCTCCCCCTTTTTCCTCCAAACATAACGATGGTCATTATGGCCAAACAGTTCTATTTTTGTTTTATCAGACCAGAAGATATTTCTCCACAAAGTACGATCTTTGTCCCCATGTGCAGTTGCAAACCGTAGTCTGGCATTTTTATGGAGGTTTTGGAGCAGTGGCTTCTTCCTTGCTGAGCAGCCTTTCAGGTTATGTTGATATACTTTACATGTTGCGTTTATATTTTTGTTCAGTATAGACACCACATGCCATGGAGACCGGCAGGGATTTCAATCAGAGATGCTGACTGTGTCCCTGCCTAGCCACCCAGTGGTTCCCTGCGTTTCCCATGGAGAGCAGATGGTATTTCTCACACACACCCCCCCCCCCCAGTGCTACCATTAAATAATTTAGACTGTCATCAGGACCTGCGCACAGTACTGTCTATGGTGGCACACGGCCAGCCTGCACCATTTGTCACAAGGAAAGGAGACAAATACGAAGAGAAAAAAAAAGAAGAAAAGCTACCAAGCTCCTTCCTTCTTGCAAATTCTAGTTGGAACTGCTAAGCATGCATGACATTTCTCTTGTCGTCTCCAAAGTCCTAGTCTTTGACTCTGAAACCAGTGTTGCAGTCATATTAAATATTTATCATGGTAAAGAGTCCCCGGGATGTTATCTGACACATTTATACTACCAAGTTTTGTAGTCAACAGAAGGACCTGTTTTTTTTATCACATTCGTTTTTGTGTTTGTTCATGCTGGCTCATAGCTACGATGAATTATGAATTGACCTTAGACGGGGGACTCGTCCATGGGAAACATGACCACCTGTGGACTACAAACACAAGAGGCATCCCCGCCTCTCCCCCCCCTGCCTATTGACACAAAGTAGATCAACAAATTCTCTCTCTCTCCCAGAAAGCAACAGTGTAATGAAACACTGAACAATGAAGAGCAGGAATTGAAACATTCGCCTCCCTCTTTTTGATTTCACTACTACTCCACCACGACAGTAACGTATCCTGTCTAGGTTGGGTTGTCCTCCGTTTTGTGGTGATGCGAGCCTGTGCTGGAGGCTCTAACCCAGTGGTTAGGCTCTGCGGGAAGTCTGCCTCATAGAGCTGTGGAGGAGCAGGAGAGCTCCAGTGTTAATCACAGTGTAGCCGGGTGGGATTGCTGCTGAGGAACCCACACTCTCACTGCGGAGCTCGATGCATCAAGCTGGGTTCTTATTAGAAGAGTACTGCTCTTCCATCAGCAACAATGTTCTTGAGCCTGATTTCGGGAATTGTCTGGGGATCTGGTTAAAGGATGTTCACCTAACTTGCGTTGATGCCTGTGTTATGACCTATCACCACGGTGAAAGGTTGTCGAGAGTAGTAGCCGCCAGCAATTCATTTCTAAGTTGTGTATCGGATGACTTCTCTTTGTGGGTTGATTGTAGGACAATAAAGGGAGAGAACAAGCGATATGTCAGTATGTCAGTGAGTCCTTCTCCAACCAGCTGTGAGGTCCTTCATGGGTGACAATTAGTCTCTGGTTCTTATCTAATTAAACATGAACGTTTGAATTACGTTGTCGTATAATGTGAAAAGCTGCCGATGGTGACATTTCATACACATCTCACACTGGCAATGAAGCTGGAACAAAGTCCGATTGATGATCATTTACTGCAGCGCTTTAGAAATCACGAAATGTAGTATTTCATTTAACTAGGCAAGTCAGTTAAGAACAAATTCTTATTTTACAATGACAGCCAACCCCGGCCAAACGCTCCCCTAACCCGGACAACGCTGGGGCAATTTTGCGCCACCCTATGGGACTCCTAATCACGGTCAGTTGTGATACAGTCCGGGATAGAACCAGGGTCTGTAGTGACGCCTCTTGCACTGTGTCACGTTCCTGACCTGTTTTCTGTTGTTTTGTATGTGTGTGATGGTCAGGGCGTGAGTTTTGGGTGGGCAGTCTATGTTTGCTGTTTCTATGTTGGTTTTGGGTTGCCTGGTATGGCTCTTAATTAGAGGCAGGTGTTTTGCGTTTTCCTCTAATTGAGAGTCATATTAAGGTAGGTTGTTCTCACTGTTTGTTTGTGGGTGATTGTCGCTGTGTCTGTGTTTGTTGCACCACACGGTACTGTCTCGTCTCGTCTCGTTCATTCGGTCGTTCCTGTTCATGTGTTCTTCGTTTCATGTAAGTTCGTAGTTTAGGTCTGTCTAGTTCGTTTTGTTATTTTGTATATTTAGTCAAGTGTATTTCGTGTCTGTCTTCGTCTTACAATAAAGTCATTATGTATTCATCACCCGCTGCGCCTTGGTCTACTCACTCACCGAAGGAGAGCCGTTACACACTGAGATGCAGTGCCTTAGACCGCTGCGCCACTCGGGAGCCCTAGTATAGCTGCATAACCCTGAAATTGGAGGACATGGGCGTTTTGCCACACATAACTTCGTAACATATATTTTAAATAAAAGCATTTATTTTGTTGGTCTGGCTGGCTGACATTGTGATTGGCTGTCTGTCACGGCACAGCAGTCATTTGATCTCTGCTCTCTCGCTCTGTTCCAACAGATAAGGCGCCCCACTTCTCCCGGCTGGGAGATGAGGAGGTCAACGCTGGGCAGAATGCCACCTTCCAGTGTGTGGCATCGGGCCGGGCATCGGAAGCTGAGAAGTTCCTACTGGAGGTCAGTGGGGATTTAGGGACACACCTGTAGTATTTATTTTCTTTCAAATACTTTTGAGAGTTTGATTGAGTCTGTCTGGAGTGCCAGGTGGGTTTGCACTTTTGGGTTCATTTTCAGCTATTCAATTGGTTCCTTTGAGCCAGGCAAGCTCAATCAAGCACAGCTGAAGTATTTCAAAGAAACCAAATACTATTTGAATGCAGGTCTCTTTGAGAATACCAGCACTTTTGAGTTCTACTTTAAGTGTATTTGTAGTCACGCCATTGAAGAGGGAAACTTGAAACGATGGGTCAGTGTCTTTGAATTATAAACATGCTTGTGTTAGTATTCAAATTCAGCAGAGCATTGGGGAGAGTTTTAATGCTACGCTCCAGCCTTGAAGACTCTCCAGCCCAGCACCTTTGAAAATCCAGTTTGCTCATGAAATCACAGTGCTCTGCTTTCTTCACAGCCTTCTTCCTTTATCCAAATAGAGGGCGCTGTTTTTAATACCCTTCTTTCCCACGTGTATGCTTTATTCATGCAAATTCCATCCCTCTGAAGGTCAGGAAGGCCACTGCAGTGTATGTCTGATTGAATAACATTCATTGGTTTTAAAAACATTACGTATGAAGGCCTGATGGAAGGTTTCAAAGAGCATTGTGATAGTCTTTTGTTTTCCAGGCTGTGTCTCTCACAGCAACTACCAGGCAGCCACACATCCACGATGCTTACCGCCACCACAGTATGTGTTAATTACACCATGCAAGCCTCGAGGCGCAATGCACAACACCGTCTTCAACTTCGAGACCTCAAAGTAGCGGAGGCGTCCCTGTCCCTCCTTCAACGTTACAAAACCCTCTAACATCCGAGTGAGAATGATATCAAACAAACCATTTTGTCACATCACAAGGACAAGGACAGACGCCTCCAGTAGGGAGCTGTCATAACGGCACGAACATTCGCACCAATAACAAAAGTCCTCAAGGCTCTTCGATGCCTGCCTTCCCCAAACAGCATGAGGAGATACATGACTGGGTGTCACGGCTGCCATTTTAGATGAGGTTGCTTCCCCTCCCTGTTGTCTTGTTGTTTTCATTTGATTGTTGCATCTGCTGCGTGTACCAGCTGCGACCCAGTCTCACCATGCCAACTCCTGCCAGACTAAACAGATAATTTGGTCGTTTTCTCAGTAATTCGCTCCAGCCTGATAGTTTACATAATCCGTCTCAGGCTTATTTGATTAACCTGATTTCCCTAATATCCTTTTGTGGAGGGAGAAAAAACTAAATAGATAAAAGAAGTAAGCCAAGGGCAGTAGACACTGAAGTCTATGATTGAGGGTTTGGTTTGTTTTTGGTATGACCACCAGACCAGACTGGTTGACACTGCTTGACCCTAATCAGAGTTTGGGTGTTTGGGTGTTTACTTGTGACAGTTGGGGCTTGTGTGGTCTGTGGCTTTCGAGAGCTTACAAACATACAGACAAGTCCACTGTGGCTTTGGACAGCACAACGACTTACACACATCCAGTCATCCCAAGCAAACAGAGAAGGGGCCTAGCTCATCCCACTTGCTTCCCGGAGGACCCCGGGCCTACGTCTTCTCTGAGACTGATTCTGTTTACTCACCAGTTGTTTTTCAATGAAAAAGAAAGGGAGAGAAGAATGTGTTGATAGGCAAGCCTGCTATTTCCCACACTGAAAAAGGCCTTGGCCTAAACGTTAGACTAATGTTAGGCTCAAGGTGGCCGGTGGTTGAGACTATAGGCTTGAAGGACACTTGTGGTTATAATGGAATAGAACAATGTGAGAAATGCCTTGGCAGGGTTCAGTGGGGTACCTCCTTTCATTCAACAACATCTCTACTGCAGCTTTCTTTCCCAGCACCAGTACTCTCTTTTGTTTTTGTTATTTTCTCTCCTGCGCTCTCTCTCTACCTTTGTCATGCCCACTCCTTCTCCGTGGTATATTCTGGCTTTGAAGAGCACTGGTGTCAGAGTAATTGTCTCTGTTTCGTTTCCCTTTGCTCTGTACCAAAACATGAAAGCTTACCCCCTGCTATTCATCTGCAAGACTACACATTAGAGTGACTACATGGTGAAACATTAAGCCCACCAGGCATGCACTTTTAGCTACTCATGTGGATTTAAATGTATTGGCTCCATAGTGTTTTGCAGAACTGTGTGAGTGCTGGGTGGTGATAACACCCTATATTGCTATAGTATGGACACAAAAGAGGACTGACTACCGGCACCTGCGCTGAATTAACTAATGGCCCTCATAACCAACATTGCTCTCATAATCATTATTATCTTGACAAGATTTCATTTGTTTGTATTAAAGGATACCTGATTGTAATTGTACATGTTTAAATCAGAGGGATGTCCCCTGCCATTCAAATTTAAATTTTATGCTGCTGGACAATCATCCTTTTTAATCACTCAACTCAAATGGCCTGGATAGCAATAATTGAAACATATTTAGTTATTATGTTGTTAGCTGAGTGTCATGGGTCCACCAAGGGAACAATAATCTTACTATGCAGACTGCCTAAAATATGGCACTCCATTTAGCTGGTTTAAGAAGATGGAGCATACACAAATATTGTGGATGTTGTTTCAAAGCCTAACACTACGAAATGGACAGTGCTTTTAAGGTGATGATTAATTCAAAACACCCATACGAATATTAGAACTTATTGTGCAGCATTCCACAGCAATGTTGACGGCAATCATGTTGATGCCAATGTTTCCCACAGTTGTGTCAAGTTGGCTGGATGTCCTTTGGGTGGTGGACTATTCTTGATACGCACAGGAAACTATTGAGCTTGAAAGCCCAGCAGCATTGCCGTTCTTGACACAAACCGGTGCGCCTGGCACCTACTACCATACCCAAAGGCACTTAAATCTTTTGTCTTGCACGTTCATTCACCCTCTGAATAGCACACATACACAATCCATGTCTCAATTGTCTCAAGGCTTAAAAATCTTTCTTTAACCTGTCTCCTCCCCTTCATCTATACTGATTTGAATTGGATTTAACAGGTGACATCTATAAGGGATCATATATTTCACCTGGATTCACCTGGTCAGTATATGTCATGGAACGATCAAGGTTTTATACACTTCGTGTATGAGCCCAATCCCCCCCCCCGGCCCCCAAAAAGCCTGAATTAAAATAATGATTGCGCCATTATACAATACATAGCCTAATAGCCAACTGCATATTACGCACGGCAGAAAGGTATCTCTATTTGAGTGCAAGTGCTCTACTATACTACCGGAGTAGTAACTTACCCGGCATGATTGCAAAAAGAACTGTGGCAAAGTGCCTCCATTCTCTATTTGAGTGCATACGGATGACATGTATTTTTACTCCTGGCCCTGTTCCTGCCTCTTTGATAATGAGCCATTTTAAATTGAAACAAATGTTTGTGTGTTCACACTCTCCACAGCCAATGTGAGTAAGACCTTTAAACAGGTCAACATTCACAAGGCCGCTGGGCGCCAGACGGATTAGCAGGATGTGTTAGCCAAGACAAGATTAAATTGAGAATAGTCTGATGGGTGAAAATAAAAAAAATATGATCACTTGAGAGAACAGCGTGCACAATAGGCAAGGAACAGATCACAATAGCCTATAGTCGCATCATACACTGTATGTTTTGATTTCTAAGACATTGTAAGGTTTGTATCATTCGCAACTAAAGTTGCCAAATAAGTCTAGCGTATAGAACCTGGTTCAAATGATCACTTTTACGCTCAATATAGCCACTTCATATGCGCACTCGCTCCGGAATGGGAATTATATCCTTCTTACTAGAAAATCATATCATATAAAATAATGAAACAGGACTATTTTGTCTCCTAAATGAACTAGCCTACTGCCTATGGCATGGTGCAAAAATATATTTTCTTCATATCATAATGTTTCTTTAGAGCTGCCTAAAATTAATGGATTTATTGTGATAGTGTATATTTAATGGATTTATTAGGCTTTTTAAAATGTAGACGTTCCAAAGGCGCACATCAGTGGCTTGTATGCTGCTTGTATGCGTAGAGGCCTTGAGATGCAGTTATTTACATGAAAATAACTGGCTGACAAAATGTTATGACTGCTACAGCACTACCCTTGCACTGCAAAGGCCGCGGCTTTTGTGGAGCAATAGGAAACGATGGTTCGTGGGAGGCAGTTGTTAATGTGTTCAGAGGGTCCCTGGTAAAAGCCCAGGTTGAGGGACGGAAGCAATACTCTTACATTGGATCACTCAGTTGGGCTCTGCACAGCTGCTGGGGTTGCTGTGGAGAAGGTTGTCAAAGGGGGGTGAGTGTAACCGGTGTGAAATGGCTAGTCAGTTAGCGGTGCGTGCTAGTAGTGTTTCAATTGGTGACATCACTCGCTCTGAGACCTTGAAGTAGTTGTTTCCTTTGCTCTGCAAAGGCTGTGGCTTTTGTGGAGCGATATGTAACGATGCTTCATGGGAAGCAATTGTTGATGTGATTCAAGCCCAGGTTGGGGCAAGCCGGGAAATGGCAGTAATACTGTTACATTTGCAGCTGTGTGTCTGTGTGCAAGAATGTGTTTGTGAGTGTGCTTGTTTATATCTGACCCATTCTGTTTTCTCTGTCCCCTCTCTCCAGAGGCACAGTGGGGACGTGATATCTACAGCCTTGGTCAAGCACCTGAGTCACCGGCGCTTTGTGGCATCATTCCAGGTGGACAGTGTACAGCGCAACGACCAGGACCTGTACCGATGTGTCACCCAGTCCGCCAGGGGCTCTGGGGTCTCCAACTTCGCTGAGCTCATCGTCAAAGGTAAGTACGCTCGCCATCAGTCATTGGGGGCGAGGCTAGGATCTCACCATATCCTGTACTGTAGGTCTATGAACAAAGGGTGAACTGAATAAAACTGATTTAGTTATGTTACTTTGTGTTAGCAAAAGTAGTAAATGTTGTAAATGAACATTTACATAATCTGTCATCAATGTACACATCCCACACACTTGTCAGCTGTGGCATAATTAAATCAACACATTGAAGTGCTTGATTGATATTATCATATAGACCAGGTATTCCCAAACTGGGGAATGTGCAATGTGGTCGGGGGTACGCCAAATAAAAATGTGATTCACATAGAATTATAATAATTTTGTTGTTGTAAATATCTTCACATTTTAAAACAGTCCATTTATATTTTCCAACGGGCTATACATTTTGATGAGTTTTTTCTCTCGCCTGAGTAGCCTCGTTTCACTGCCAAAAATAAAATGAAACCATCTAGTGTTCAGCGAAGTAACAACACAATGTCAAATACAGGTAGCCCAGTCAAATAAGTAACATCCAATCACATTAACCGTTACTCTCTCGCGGGAATTCCATTAACAGGCCAAATGTAGCTGCTGCTCATTCCATTTGCTAAAAAAAACGGGTAAATGGTTAAAAAAGTAAGGTCTGCGTCCATAGAGACACATACCAGCAGTACTACACCTGCACCTGTCGACGACACAAGTTGTTCTGCTTCCATGAGCACATCCAATGCTAGCATCAGTAATTCTACATTTATTGTTTGCCCAGCTAGCATGGACACTGACATTTGTGAATCTGATGCAGCCGAAGAGCTACTGCCCCCTAACCCGGGAAAGCATCAAACAACAGACCGGGACGTTGGACCATCGAAGAGGTGTAAATATGATGAGAACTACATTGATTTGGTGTTCACTTATATTGGGAGTAGTGCCTTTCCTCAGCCACAGTGTGTTATATGTGCAAAAGTATTATCTCACAACTCGATTAAACTCTTGCGCAGACATTTAGAAACAAAACATGCCAATTAGAAAAATAAGCCACAGGAGTTTTTTGAGTGAGAATTAAGACGACTTTCGAGTAGTAAGACATGTAAAAAGCAACAGATACCATTAATTAGAAGGGGCTAGAAGTGTCTTATGTGGTGAGCTACTGAGTGGCTAGGACAGGCAAGCCCCATGCTATTGTGGAGGACTTAATTCTTCTTGCTGCCGTGGATATGGCTGGGACAATGCTGTGGGAAAAGGCCAAGAAAACTATACAGACAATGCCTTCATCAAACAACACTGTTTCACGACACTCATCAGTGACATGGTAGCCAGTGAATTTTATGCGTTACAGCTGGATGAGTCAACAGACGTGGCAGGCCTGGCACAGCTCCTGACAAATGTCCGTTGCGTTTATGGGGGTTCAATTAAGGAAGATATCCTCTTCTGCAAACCAGGACAACAGGAGAGGCTATTTTTAAAGTACTGGACAGCTTTGTGACATCAACTGGACTTTGGTGGTCAAGAGGTGTTGGTATCTGTACTGTTGGCACAAAAGCCATGACAGGGAGACATAGTGGAGTGGTAACGCGTGTGCAAGCAGTTGCCCCCTAGTGGAGTGGTAACGCGTGTGCAAGCAGTTGCCCCCGATGCCACTTGGGTACACTGCAGTATCAACTGAGAGGCTCTTGCTGCAAAGGGAATGCCTGATAGCTATAAAGACGTTTTAAACACCACAGTGAAAATGGTTAACTTTGTTAAAGCAACGTGAAGATGGCACCGGAGGGTAGGGCTGCTGTCTTATCGGTTCTTAACCACCCATGCTATTTATTTTTATTTTTCATAACATAACTTCATAACTTGTTTTGTACATAATGTTGCTGCTACCGTCTCTTATGACCAAAAAGAGCTGCTGGACATCTCAACTCAGATTTTTCACCTCAAATTGGACGAGCAGTTTTTCTTCAATGAGTCGGACGGGAGGGATATACTACGGACACCCGACCAGGCCCAGATCCCTGTGATTCGCTGGAAAGGGAAATGTAGGTTTCGTGGAAAGAGATCAGGATGCCTTGTGAGGATGAGGCGACAAGTGGCTAATCTGCCCTTGCCTTCCATTCTGCTAGCTAACGTTCAATCGCTGGAAAATAAATGGGACGAACTGAAAGCACGTATATCCTACCAACGGGTCATAAAAAATTGTAATATCTTATATTTCACCGAGTCGTGGCTGAACGACGACATTAAGAACATACAGCTGGCAGGTTACACACTCTATCGGCAGGACAGAACAGCAGCCTCTGGTAAGACACCAGGCGGGGGCCTATGCATATTTGTAAACAATAGCTGCTGCACGATATCTAAGGAAGTCTCAGGGTTTTGCTCGCCGGAGGTAGAGCACTATCTACCTAGATAGTTTTCATCAGTGTTTTTCGTAGCTGTCTACATACCACCACAGACAGATGCTGGCACTAAAATCACACACAATGAGCTGTATTCTGTCATAAGCAAACAGGAAAATGCTCATCCACAGGCGGTGCTCCTATTGGCCGGGGACTTTAATGCAGGGAAACTTAAATCCATTTTACCTAATTTCTATCAGCATGTTAAATGTGCAACCAGAGGGGAAAAAATGCAACACCACCTTTACTTCACACACAGAGATGCGTACAAAGCTCTCCCTCGCCCTCAATTTGGCAAATCTGACCATAACTCTATCCTCCTGATTCCTGCTTACAAGCAAAAATTAAAGCAAGAAGCACCAGTGACTCGGTCTTTTAAAAAGTGATCAGATGAAGCAGATGCTAAGCTACAAAACTGTTTTGCAAGCACAGACTGGAATATGTTCCGGGATTCTTCCGATGGCATTGAGGAGTACACCACATCAGTCACTGGCTTTATCAATAAGTGCATCGAGGAAGTCGTCACCCACAGTGACTGTACATACATACTCCAACCAGAAGCCATGGATTACAGGCAACATTCACACTGAGATGTGTACCCCGAGCGCTGCGCTGACCAACTGGCAAATGTCTTCACTGACATTTTCAACCTCTCCCTGTCTGAGTCTGTAATACCAACATTTTTCAAGAACACTAAGGTAACCTACATAAATGACTACCGGCCCTTAGCACTCACGTCTGTAGCCATGAAATGCTTTGAAAGGCTGGTCATGGCTCACATCAACACCATTATCCCAGAAACACTAGACCCACCTAATTTGCATACCGCACCAACAGATCCACAGATGATGCATTCTCTATTGCACTCCACACTGCCCTTTCCCACCTGGACAAAAGGAGCACCTATGTGAGAATGCTATTCATTGACTACAGCTCAGTGTTCAACACCATAGTGCCCTCAAAGCTCATCACTAAGCTAAGGACCCTGGGACTAAACAACTCCCTCTGCAACTGGATCCTGGACTTCCTGACGGGCCGCCCCCAGGTGGTAAAGGTAGGTAACAACACATACACACGCTGATCCTCAACAGGGGTGCCCCTCAGGGGTGCGTGCTCAGTTCCATCCTGTACTCCCTGGTTCACTCATGACTGCACGGCCAGGCATGACTCCAACACCATCATTAAGCTTGCTGATGGCAAAACAGTAATAGGCCTGATCACCGACAACGATGAGACAGCCTATTGGGAGGAGGCCAGAGACCTGACCGTGTGGTGCAAGGACAACAACCTCTCCCTTAACGTGATGAAGACTAAGGAGATGATTGTGGACTACAGGAAAAGGAGGACCGAGCACGCCTCTGTTCTCATCGACGGGACTGTAGTGGAGCAGGTTGAGAGCTTCAAGTTCCTTGGCGTCCACATCACCAACAAACGAACATGGTCCAAGCAATCCAAGACAGTCGTGAAGAGGGCACGACAAAACCTATTCTCCCTCAGGAGACTGAAAAGATTTGGCATGGGTCCTCAGATCCTCAAAAGGTTTTACAGCTGCACCATCGAGAGCATCCTGACTGGTTGATTCACTGCTGGTATTGCAACTGCTCGGCCTCGGACCGCAAGGCACTACAGATGGTAGTGCGTACGGCCCAGTACATCATCGGGGCCAAGCTTCCTGCCATCCAGGACCTCTATACCAGGCGGTGTCAGAGGAAGGCCCATAAAATTGTCAAAGACTCCAGCCACCCTAGTCATAGACTGTTTTCTCTGCTACCGCACGGCAAGCGGTACCAGAGCACCAAGTCTAGGTCCAAGAGGCTTCTAAACAGCTATTACCTCCAAGCCATAAGACTCCTGAACAGCTAATCAAATGGCTACCCAGACTATTTGCATTGCCCCCCCTTTTTACATTGCTACTACTCTCTGTTATTACCAATGCATAGCCACTTTAATAACTCTACCTACATTTACATAATTACCTTAATTACCTCGACACCGGTGCACCCCGCATATTGACTCTGTACCGGTACCCCCCTGTATATAGCCCCACTATTGTTATTTACTACTGATCTTTAATGATTTGTTATTCTTATCTCTTACGCTTTTCTTAAACTGCATTCTTGGTTAAGGTCTTGTAAGTAAGCATTTCACTGTAAGGTCTGTTGTATTCGGCGCATGTGACAAATACAATTTGATTTGATTTGATTTTCAACCTGTTTATTTTCTGCACTATACAATGATATGGGCAGCAACCATGTTACGCTATTACAACATACAGAAGTACGCTGGTTATCAAGGGGCAAAGTATTGACACATTTTTTTGAAGAGACGAGCTTAAAGTTTTCTTTACTGACCATAATTTTCACTTGTCTGACCGCTTGCATGATGACGAGTTTCTCACACGACTGGCCTATATGGGTGATGTTTTTTCTCGCTGAATCTAGGATGACAGTGACTCTCCGCAACTATATTCAATGTGCGGGACATAATTGAGGCTATGATGAATAAGTTGGAGCTCTTCTCTGTCTCTGCATTAACAAGGACAACACACAGGTCTTTCCATCATTGTATGAGTTTTGTGTGCAAATGAACTCAAGCTTACGGACAATGGAAAATGTGATATAGCGAGTGAGTTGGGTGCGCTATTACGCAGGTACTTTACCGAAACGGATGACACAAACAACTGGATTCGTTATCCCTTTCATGCCCTGCCTCCAGTCCACTTACCGATATCTTAACAAGAGAGCCTCATCGAAATTGCAACTGTCGGTTCTGAGAAGATTGAATTTAATCAGAAGCCACTGCCAGATTTCTGGATTGGGCTGCGCACAGCGTGTCTTGCCTTGGCAAATCGCGCTGTTAAGACACTGATGCCCTTTGCAACCACGCACCTATGTGAGAGTGGATTCCCTGCCCTCACTAGCATGAAAACTAAATACAGGCACAGACTGTGTGTGGAAAATGATTTAAGACTGAAACTCTCTCCAATATAACCCAACATTGCAAAGTTGTTTGCTTCCTTTCAAGCACACCCTTCTCATTAACCTGTGGTGAGTTATTCACCATTTTTAATGAACAAATAAGGTTTTATATGTAAGATAGTAAAAAAAATTGCAAAATGATTGACTTTTTATTATATTATTATTTGTACCCTGGTCCTATAAGAGTTCTTTGTCACTTCCCACGAGCCGGTAGGTGACAAAAACTCACACTCATTCTTATGTTTAATAAATGTATCGTATAGTGTGTGTGCCAGGCTTACAGTGATGGCAAAAAACAACATTTGAGAGTGCACTGACCCTGGTGCTAGAGGGGGTAAGCAGCTGGAGGTTGAATGTTTGAAAGGGTACGGGACCATACAAAGTTTGGGAACCACTGATATAGACTATGATGCATGCGCTATCGTAAGCAATGCACATCCTTCAAATACAATAATTGTAACGCCAAATATGTATATGGACACTATAAATAAAAACAAAATATGTTTTATTGTCACATACAATAAAACAGTTAAGTGCCTTGCTCAAGGACACATCGACAGACTTTTTACCATAAGTATTCGAACCAGCAACCATTTGGTTACTGCCCCAACCACTAAATACCTGCTGCCTATAGCACTCCATTCAATTAATAAATATGTCTGTGTTAATATCTTGGGACTGTCACCAAGGGGTGAATCATGTGTTTGTTTTAATTGACTGTGTTTTGAATCTTAATGTGTATTTCATGGAAAGGGAAAGGGGGATGCCTGCCTTCAACTGAAATGTGTCTTCCTCATTTAACTCAACCCCTCTGAATCAGCAGGTCTGGGACAGGTAGCACGTCCGGTGAACAGGTCAGGGTTCCATAGCCGCAGGCAGAACAGTTGAAACTGGAGCAGCAGCACAGCCAGGTGGACTGGGGACACCAAGGAGTCATCAGGCTAGGTAGTCCTGAGGCATGGTCCCCCGAGAGAGAGAAAGAAAGAAAGAAAGAAAGAGAGAGAGAGAGAAAAAGAAAGAGAAAAAGAGAGAAAGAGAGAGATAATTAGAGAGAGCATACTTAAATTCACACAGGACACCGGATAAGACAGAAGAAATACTCCAGATATAACAGACTGACTTTAGCCCCCCGACACATAAACTACTGCAGCATAAATACTGGGGGCTGAGACAGGAGGGGTCGGGAGACACTGTGGCCCCATCCGACGATACCCCCGGACAGGGCCAAACAGGCAGGATATAACCCCACCCACTTTGCCAAAGCACAGCCCCCACACCACTAGAGGGATACCTTCAACCACCAACTTACCATCCTGAGACAAGGCCGACTATAGCCCACAAAGATCTCCGCCACGGCACAACCCAAGGGGGCGCCAACCCGGACAGGAAGATCACGTCAGTGACTCAAACCACTCAAGTGATGCACCCCTCCTAGGGACGGCATGGAAGAGCAACAGTAAGCCAGTGACTCAGCCCCTGTAATAGGGTCAGAGGCAGAGAATCCCAGTGGAGAGAGGGGAACCGGCCAGGCAGAGACAGCAAGGACGGTTCGTTGCTCCAGTGCCATTCCGTTCACCTTCACACTCCTGGGCCAGACTACACTCAACCATAGAACCTACTGAAGAGATGAGTCTTCTACAAAGACTTAAAGGTTGAGACCGAGTCTGCGTCTCTCACATGGGAAGGCAGACCATTCCATAAAAATGGAGCTCTATAGAAGAAAGCCCTGCCTCCAGCTGTTTGCTTAGAAATTCTAGGGACAATAAGGAGGCCTGCGTCTTGTGACCGTAGTGTACGTGTAGGTATGTACGGCAGGACCAAATCGGAAAGATAGGTAGGAGCAAGCCCATGTAATGCTATGTAGGATAGCAGTAAAACCTTGAAATCAGCCCTTGCCTTAACAGGAAGCCAGTGTAGAGAGGCTAGCACTGGAGTAATATAATCACATTTTTTGGTTCTAGTCAAGATTCTAGCAGCCGTCTTTAGCTGCCTTGTTCAGGGGCAGAACGACAGGATTTTACATTGTCAGCTCGGGGATTCGATCCAGCAACCTTTCGGTTACTGGCCCAACACTCTAACCACTAGGCTAACTGCCACCATGTGTTTATTGTCTATATTTATGTTTGCCTGATGTACTGTATGTGCTTGTTTTTGTATTGTGCAGGGCTCATTTGTAAAAGTGACTTTAGTCTCAATATGACTTCCCTGTTGAAATAAAGGTAAATAATAATAATACTGTTCCAGGCTGATCAGTAGAGCAGTGTTGGAGAGCTGATCTATTGGACTCCAATGTTGATCCAATATCTCTGCCCCTTCATATCATGCTCTGCAGATGGCCCAACCTCAGTCCCATTACTCACTCTAACCCTAGAGCCTGACACTGCTCTGACAGCTCTTTGATGACACGGCTCAATAGGAGGGTTTGATGCCACGCCAGGCCACAATCCCTAAACCAAAGGAATGAGATGGAGAGGGAAATAAGGACATGGAGAAGTCCTATTGGAGAAGTCCTATTCTTCTCGTCTCCTCTAGTGCTTTGTATCCTTTGCATCAGCACTTCTTGAAACAGGCCTTGAAAGAAGGGAGAGGTGGTAGAGGGAGGGAAAGAGGAGAGAGAGAGTAAGAAAAAAGAGAGGAGGGGGAGAGAGAATAAGTAACGGGGGGTTTGTGAAGTAGCACCAATCTAATCAATTGATAGTAGCACGGATTACGTTGAGTTTAGTGATACGGACCGTTTGGTGGATGACAGCACAGCCCCTAGCCAGACCAGCACAGAGCTCACACGGTGTCTGCCAGTAAGCAACAGCCTCAATCAATTCACAGACAGAGGGCCATACAATCTCCAAGTAATGTGCTCAGCTCCATAGAAAACTGTACAAAGAATTCTCAGCTCTAGAATTGTTAGTAGCATTATAGTAGTGACATGGTTGTTGCCGAAGCTTTTTTAAATTCAGAATATGTGGGTTATTTTTGGCATGGTGTGTTCTGTCCTGACTCCTGAGAACTGATGCATAGCCGTTCTGCAACAGGGCCATAACTCATACTCTGTGTTGTATTTCACAGGGACTGCAGTGCGTGCCCCTTAACAAGGCTTTTATAAACAGCCCTCCCCCACTGCCCCCGCTAACGAGAGGGTAATCAGCCTTTTAATTAGCTTGATCAACTAATTTCAGATCCCACAAGTGCTCCCCATTTGGCCCATAGATTGCATGCACAAAGTAATCATGTAAATTGCAAAGAGGCCCATGGAGGACAGTGTTCAGTCCCTGCAAAGTAGAACACATTTTGTGGTGTTTCACCCCTGAGGTTTTTTAGGCTAAGATTTATCATATCAGTTGTCATGTTTCGATGAAAAAATCATTTTCAGGGATCTCGAAAAAATAATAATAATTGAGCAAATACATAAGTAAATAAAAAGCTATATTAACAAACCTCCAGCTGATACATTCAGCTGGGTTTGTGTTCCTAAATACAAAATGGTGCTGAAAACAGAAATGCAACATTAATGAATAATGCCACTTATAGAATCCTTGGGAAAGTACAGTACGGGAGTATTGTTGATGTGAAATGAGGTGAAATTACATCAATATATAGTGTCTCCCTGTGCTTCCAGAGGCTTGTGAGGCTTGCATGATTGCCTGCAGTGTGTACGTGCTCCATGGAAGTGTCCATGGGATGAGGCAGGAATAGAGACGAGAGCCCTCTGAGAGGACAGTCATAATAGACACCGGCACCTCTGCCAGAATCAGGGATTAGTCACAGCCACAGATCTAACTCTGATCTTTCTGTCGCTCTTAGTCCTAATTTTTCTGCATTCCCTTCTTCCCCTCACACAGTCACATTTCTGTGTAATTGCTCAGTGGCTCCGAGAGTCTGCTGTAAGTGACATTTGGACGGTGGCCTCTGAAATTAATCCTGCTTTGGCAACTTGCCCTCGAAATGATGTTGGGTGTCTTCTTTCATCATGGTGACTTCCTCTGTGAAGCTCTTGCATTAATTATGGTGCCATCGGGAGGCACACATCGCTCAATTAAGAGAGCTTGTGTTCTGAGATCATACACATTCCTCAGACCATATGTACAGCAGTTTTTTTTTCACTCACGGTTATCTGCTATGTTCATGTATGGCTCGTTAATGCGCTATTAATAGGTGTGTCCAATCTGCTATTTGAACCCTTGATCTGTGGGGGGCTCAAACAAACCTGAAGGTTGTAGATGGAGTGAAAGTATGAAAAGCTGATAAGCATGCTGTAATAAGACTGATTTGCAATAGTACATAGTACTTTTAAGGACAGTGGAATGCAGTTCAACCGCTTCTGACCAAGATAGTCCTCAAATGTCACATGAATACAGCTACAGTGTATAGAAGCAAAAATAACATTTAAATAACCTCACAGCCTCCTACCCTGTCTTCTTCCTACAGTTCCCCCCTCCCCTATCGCGCCCCCACAGCTGCTGCGAGCGGGCTCCACATATCTGATCATCCAGCTCAACACCAACTCCATCCTGGGAGATGGCCCTATCATCAGGAAGGAGATTGAGTACCGGGCTAGCCAATCACCTTGGTCCGAGGTCCATGGGGTCAACATGGTCACCTACAAGCTGTGGCACCTGGACCCAGACACGGAGTATCACATAAGTGTGTTGCTGACCCGGCCCGGGGAGGGCGGCACCGGACCACCCGGACCACCCCTCATCAGCAGGACTAAGTGTGCAGGTGAGGGTCTGGGCGGTGTGACAAGGTCTAGATATTCTTGTACAGTATGTGACATTGTCATAGTTGTCAGTGTTTGGTAACACAGACTATTTTGGTAATACATGTTATTAACCACTTGCAAATCCTTAAATGATTTGCAATTTTTATTGTAAGATCATTCTAGTTTTCTTGGTCTGACTGATATGTTTCTAGTCTTGATAAATAGAGGGAAGTGTATCATTCTACAAGCAGTTTGCTTCGTCTGTGGATTTTACCTACGAAACCTCAGAAACGCTCATATTTTTGGTCATTTTAGAGAGGATATTTCCTCAGACTTTATTTAATCTCAGAGTAATTGCTTCATTATATAATTGAATTTGAAAAGTGGAATGGCAGACCATCGACTGTGGTGATAATGTGGCCAAATTGTATTCCAGACTGAAACCCTTCTGTGAGATTGAGAGGTGGTCTTTGTAAAAATATTTTTTTTGCTGGAAGAAAACAACTAACACACACACACACACACACACACACGCACACGCACACGCACACGCACACGCACACACATGCACACACACACTCAACCACAAAATCCATGCCTATTTCCTGTGGCCATTTGTCCCATGTCTTCCACAGTCATCAGTCTTTAATATGCCCAGCGATCTCTTCCCACCACAAACCATCTCTCACCCCCCCTCCCTGTTCCACCAACCACAGCCTCCATGTCCTGTCTGATGACACATTAAGCACACTCCCTTTTCCCAATAGCCGCAGACACCACCCATTCATCAGTAAAATAGAGAGCCCAGAGCCAGCTCTCGCTCAAAAACACAGGGGGAAAAAATGAGATGAAGTAGAGAAAGGATACACAAGGAAAAAAATTATAATATTTTGAAAGAGATAGACAGGGAAAGAGGAGAGGGAATTTTATAGTTGTGAAGTGAGAGAGGATGCACACACTGTTCTAATGTAAATGTATTGTATCCTGTCTGTCATGTTCTTTTCCTCCAGATCATTTTCATACCAATGGTGACTCCAAATACCTGTCTCAGATATCAAAGCCTGACTTCTTGCCCTGTAATTTCCCCAGCTGTTGTTTTCACAACACAAGGTTTAGGTTGTTGTGTCTACTTGTTTGTTCTGTTGGTGGCCTGATCCTGATTCCCACACCTTCGCATACTCCTCTCCATCACCTCGTTCACCCTCCAGGAGTCTCTAATCACCACCTGGACACCCTTGAGTTCCACTGACCCAACCCCCAGACCATCTGGTCCAGAACCCACACTGACCCCACACTTCATCATTGCATTATGATCCTCCTCACCTTTGTTGGGCTGCTTAGGTCTAAGCATGAGGAAATATATGGTCATGTCAGAGTGGGGATCTCTGGGAGTGTGCTAGTTACCAGAGTGAACAGACGGGATGCTTGGACCCTCTTCGTGTTCTTATGACGAAAGTTAATTTATTCTCCAAAAAACAGTGTTGCCATGGACTGGGTATATTCTGCTTGTTCCGTGGGAACAACGCCTCTCTTCCTGGCTTGCTCTGACCTATATAGTGGAGCCCGGGCGTCCTCCTGTGAGTGCTGTAAAACTAATGGCCGTGAATGTGAACATGGTCTCCGCCCGCCTCTGATGGCCAGCCAGGTGTGCTTGATGAGCCATCACTGTGATTATCAGCAGGGCTGCATTATCGTAGCTCAAAGCCCCTCAAGTAAATCACAGAGGAGACAAGTTATTTCCAACCTCTTTAATAGGCTTCCACCTGCTTCTGGGTCACTGAGCCTTCTGGAGAGCCCCCTGCCACCAAACCTCTCTGCTGAGCGAGGGGCTTCATACCGGTGCCTGACTAAAATTAGGAACATTGAACCACAGTGTGCTCATCTCTTTCACGGCTCGTCTTCCTCGTCCATCATGGCAGGCCTCTCTGTCAGTGACTGCATTCCTGCTTCATTCCCCCTTCATCTCCCATCTCCCCTGTGGTTAAGTCTCCACAGACTCCCTCCACAGCTCAGCACCAACCCAGGCCAAGGACAACCCTGTCCACAGGTAATCCCATGAATCAGTATTAGTGGGGGTAATAAACCAGAAGCTCTTCCTTTCCTCTCACTTCTATACCGTGAGGAACAAGCATGCCACTCTGGGCTCTGGGCCCTGTTGGGGATGCTGCAACCCCTCTCAGAAGGCTGACGGGGAGTGTGTGCCGCACACATTCGAACGTGGCATGCAGACAAATAGACTAGGGGAATGGGAAGGGTGTTGGCACAAAAGTCAAATTTGATGAAAATCCACAATGGCCACACTGTGGCCTCTTCGGTGGTTTTGTCATCAGCTCATCAGTTTAAAGCCTCTCTTTATTTAGCTGTGAGACTGTGCAGACTATCAATTACGCCATAAAGACAATCCTCAATCAAATTGAACAATTGTTCTAGAATTTCCTGCCGCGTCTAATGTGCCACTACTTTATCACCCTGCCCACATATTTATCTGCTGTCACAAACTGATGTTCAGAACAAAGCAGTGGTCATGTTTCCTTCTAGACCGAGATGCCAGAAAACAAATTAGGAAGGTAAAGAGGTGACTGTGGAGGGGCTTAAGTATAGATTGCCAGTGTCATGAAATTCTGCTTCAGTGAGAAAGATGATGAATAGAAAGGGATAAATGGATACACTTCGGGGAGAGATATAATGAATAGAAAGGGATGAAGAGAAACATATCCACGAGGAAGAGATAGCCTTTTGAGTGGTGCGTTAGGGTGTGTGTGTGTGTGTGCATGTGCCTTGTTGTGCTCGTATGTTTCCTTGCATATTCAGAGAGAGCACCTTTCAAATCCATCTCCTTTGATTACTCCCATTCTTCCTTTAAGCTTCCCCTCGCTCATCGATGCATTAGCGCCATTGTTTTAGTCCTCAGCACAAATAGCTGCAGTGAGAGAAGAATCCCTTTGAGTGTTATAGTCAGTGCAGGAATGAAGACGTTGGCTGATATAACCTTACTCTTCTCACTGCTGAGCCCTCCGCTCCATATCTCCTCTGTCACTCTCAATCTTACTCTCCTCTGCCATTAGTCACGAATCCCTATTAAAAGAACAAAGCAATACAATACATTATTTGGAATATTGTTTGAGAAAAAGGCATCGATTGTGTTAATAATGGGCTGTGACAAATGCCTCCATTGGTAATGAGATTGTCCTTGGCTTACCCCTGTAGCCTGTATCTCTTACTGCAACACTGACTGGCTTGTGCCTGAAGGCACAGAGGCTTCTCAGTATCTCTGTATCCCTCTATCTGTCTATGCCGAGGGAGGAGTAGAAAGACAAGGCTGTAGTTCTCTCTGCTTGAATCAAAGGAAACAGGGTTGACCCCAAACCCAGCAGTGACCAGAAGTAACTGGGTGACTGCTAAAAACAAACAGCCTGTCAAAATGACCCAGCAATAAAAATATACTGGCGGAATTGAATGCCCTTGGACAGCGCTCTTATTTATGGTTCTGAATTTGGCCTCTTGGCATGGAACTATAGCGGACACTCAATTTGCTAGTTGACACGTAGGCGGGGACTGGCGGGGGTGTGACAGAGACCCGCAGCATGTCCCATTAATTAGCGTAATTGGCACGAGTCCGTGCATGGCTGGCGGGGGACGTGAGTGTGCCGCGCCCACAGTTTCTCTCTGGCAGGAAAACTGTTGACCTCTATGATGGGAGATGGTAGCGCCACCTAGCTTGGATTAACAGCTTCCAACACATCGGCGTGACCGAGAGAAAGTTGTCAGAACTTGTCACACATGGGAACATCAGGGCTATTACTAAAGGATTTTATTAAAACTTAAAGATTTTGTCATTTACACTGTGTTTAAACAGTTTTTATTTCAGCTTTATTTAAGCAGGTTAGTCTCTTGAGATAAAAATATGTTTTTCAAAAGAAGACCTGGGCCTAGTTGATAACATTGCCTTCTCTCTCTCTTCCTTTCCCTCCCTTCCTCCGCCTTCCCTCTCTGTTAGAACCAACACGGGCCTTGCGAGGTCTCACAGCCTCAGAGATCCAGTCCAGGCAACTGACCCTGCAGTGGGAGACGCTGGCCTACAACTTGACCCGCTGCCACACCTACTCTGTGTCCCTGTGCTACCGCTATGCCACCGCAGGGGGCGGCGGCGGGCACAACACTACTGTGCGCGAGTGCCTGGCGGTGGAGCACAATGCCTCACGCTTCACCCTGCGCGACCTGCCGGCCTACCACTCCATCCGGGTCCGTCTGGCGCTTGCCAACCCCGAGGGCAAGAAGGAGGGTCGGGAGTTCACCTTCCAGACTGAAGAGGACAGTAAGTGATGAGAGAATGTTGGAGACGTATACTGTACGTAGGAGCTCATACAGGGTACATATTCATAGAAACCAGAATAACCTGGGAGAATGTTGGAGACATATACTGTGCTTAGGAACTAATACAGGGTACATATTCATAGAAACCGTAATAACATGGGAGAATGTTTGAGACATAAAAAGGAACTGATACATACAGGGCACAGAAAGTAGAATGATAGGAACCATCTTGTGTTAGAGTGCCCTAATTTGAAAATAGTATTTTTCAGTGGTGCAATACTCCAGTCTTGTCAGGCCACGTTTCAGGTTGTTGGTTACTATTCCCAAAAATGTGTGGAGTCTGCTGAACACTGCTGGTACATTATATCAGTGCTTTGAGATGTACCTGATAGCCTGGCAAGGTCTGTTGGCTGCCATCCAACCTCCTCACATGGTTGTCTACCTTCTCAATCCCTGCTTCCCAGAGGTCTGTAACACTTGAATGTTTTAGTGACATACTGTTCATGGATCACTTTGGTGTCTGTCTGTTTAGGTAGTGGTGAAACTTCTGTGAGACCAAAATAACTCAAAGTACCTAGGGAGTCATCCAAAACTTTTCTCTGGAGGGTATTAACAAATGAACAAAAAAGTGCTGTTCAAATGGGCAAGAAAATCTAGCTATCTATACAGTTGGGATTGATAACACTGGGTCAGTCAACATCAGTAGTGTAATGAACACGAGGGGAGACAGAGAGATGGTTTCAAGCGCAGGACGCAGCAGGTGTTTATTGCAAAGGACCTGTTACGTGAATTATGTTATCAATGTTCATAAACTGAAATTCAATTAAACTGCTCAGTCTGCAACCCAGAATTTGTAAGATTATAGTTGAATGAAACAGACAGAGTCCCAGCTACAATAGCCAAAATGTTTATTCACGAGGACGTCCCAGTCCGTTGTACAAAACCATCCATTTTATACTGGCTCCTTACGCACATACCTTCACACACAAACAGCAGGTATCCTACGCACATACTGTATCACTACACAGCCGACATAGATTAGGGAGACCGTGAGAAGTACTCCCTGCCCTCTCCCAAATCTCTCCTAGCCAGGTCGGCAGCGAATTTTGCTCAGACAGTCTGTGTTTAAGATACTATAAAGATATATTGTACAGATATATTGTTTTACCCTACTTCTGACTAAAACTACCCACATCATTAATTATAATTTTACTGACTATAATCAATTCCATACAATTATATGGTTTCAGGGTGGAATATTCTAATCATTAATTTAAACATTTAAATGCCATTATCAGGACCACAGGAGGAGGCAGGTAGCTGGGTCCAGGGGCAGGCAGAAGGTCATACACAGGGAGTCCAAAAGGGCAACAGTACAGGCAGGGAAAAGGCTAGTAACGTAGTCCGGGAGATCAGGCAATAGGTAGATAACAGGAAATCCGATAGGCTAAAGTACAGGCAGGGGATAAGCAAAAGGTGTCGTTAGTGAGGCAGGCCAAAACTGTCATATACAGGAGGATTAAATTACGGGAAACCCAGAGCTCTGAAAGACGTGTGTCACAAAACAAACATTACCTCACAGTGATGGAGTGCAAAGAACTGAACTAAATAGTGTGTGATAATGACATACAGGTGTGTGAACAGGTGATTAGAATCCAGGTGATTGGGATCTGGAGAGTGAGCTGCGTTCAGGGGATCTAGGTGTTTGAGAGTGTGGGCTGGAAAGTGAGCGGTGTTCAGGGAGATCTACGTGTTTGAGTGTGTGAGTTGGAAGCAGACGTTGCAAGTAGCTACAGTTTGATTGAAGGGATTCATAACTATTATGGTCCGTCTCCTTTCCCATACGGTTGTGTCTCAGTAGACTTGAATAAAAGCATTGTGACCATCTCAAAGAGGCTGCATCAGCATACCGAAGGATTCGTCTCCTTTCTCAAATGAAAATGAAATATTAATAATCATATCTGAGGCCCACCAGTAAGCCAGAGAGAACGGATTTTCCCCCATATCTCCCAATATATTCCTTTTGTGCCAAGGCAGCCAACAGCTGCCTCTGTGCATTGCAGATGCCTGGCTGAAGGACGAATACATTTTTTCCATTAAAAAGAAACTAAACAAACGCACTGTTCTCACACCAAAGGAAGAAAAAAAAGTGTGTGTGAGAGAGCGAACGAGAATGAGAGAAAAAGAGAGGGAGAGAGAAAGAGAAAAAAAGAGATACCTGTCAATTATAAACACGCTCTTCAAAAAGCTTTTAAATCAGGAACTCTCTTTCCAAACTCTGTCACTACCGAAACAACACCAGACTCAGCTGTTTCCTCACAGCGCTGAATGGTTGTTGCTTTAGCCCCAGGGTTGATCCCTCTCCCCCAACTCCCCCTCCACCCTGCACTCTACACACACAGACTAATGGGGATTGTGGTCTGGAATAGAAAACCACAGAGCACAGAGGATACTATAAAAACAGTGAGCATTGTTTTTATAGGGATGTGTCTAGGCCCAGGCTTCCCCCTGGTGTCCAGGCCAGGCAAAGTTTTAACAGCATTCAGCATTTATACGAAGGAACGTCATCACTGGCCATCAGCTGAGGATGCATTTAATCACCACTCTTTCACTGAGGTATTTTGAAGGCATAAGACTCATGGTAAAATAGAAATGCCTTGTCCACCGTTGTACAGTAGTTATATCATGTCACTGTCAGACTCAGTGCTCAAAGTAATGTCTTTAGGGGTCTCTGTATCACGTAATATGAACCTCACCATCATGATGATAGTATGAACCTGATCAGTCTGAATTGACTGTAAGTACTTGTTATTTACTATAGTGATTGCTCTACTTCAGTGGTTTTATATCCGTCGATCATCTCCTATTCTCTTTGCTTGTACACTCTCTGATGGTCCCTGACTATATACACTATGGGTAACACAACATATAGTCCTTTATGTCCTACATGGGGCAGAATTCTCAGTTCTGAAGCTAACATTGTAAGAGAGACTCAGTGACATTGACCACTGAATATGATATTGACATTATGAGATGCTTGCCATGATATTACCGCTTCAATTGCCTGACCTGTTGCTTATTTCCCATAGTTCCCGGTGGCATCACCCCTGAATCGCTGACCTTCACCCCCCTGGAGGACATGATTTTCCTCAAGTGGGAGGAGCCAGTGGAACCCAATGGTCTCATCACCCAATACGAGGTAAGGATGCTTCCCACTCTGCTCGATGCCCTCCAATCATCTTCCTCTAAACATCTCCCAAAGTTCTCAGGTTCACCCTCCTGGCCCCCATATCCTATTAGAGTTTGTAGGCATTGATTGGTGTAGTTTAGGTCAGCAAGAGCAGTGTCACAGGCATTGATTAGTATAGGTCAGTTCTAGGAGAGAAATGTCACAGAACTTTTCAAACAGAAAGTTTGAAACAAGGACAGAACAATATCTATATTTTACAAGGGGTTGTTATTTGAGGTAATAGACACAACACAGCTGTTTGACGTTAAGAATACAGGCAGAAGCTACAGTACTGTACAGTAATTTTTTTTACAAGCTCATAGTCCAACCCACAGAGCGCTCTCTGTTTCTCTCCACGCATCTAATAGTACATCTAGAGCTGGAAAATAGTCTGGCACCTTGTCACCAAGAGAAGTTAAGAAAATAAATTATCAGCATATAGCACTGCCATGCATCATCACATTTTTCACCCTCATTTATTAGCACTAATTTATTCATGCTAATTTTGGAGTAGGTCTCTGATGAAAACAGACAATTTGTAACGTTAGTCTCGCTTTCACTCTTTTGTCTTCACCTATGGAAGGTGCTCAGTACAGTATTACCTATACCGGCCTCAAGCCTTCACCCAGCCCTCTCTCTTTCAATGTCATCTCAAGGAGGATATTATTAAATGGGATTTGTGGTTTGACATATAAAGTGGAGGCAGGGATGGATTTTCTTCCCGTAGCGTCCTGATCTCTCTGAGCTGACAAAGAGAGCTTTAGACGGAGCCACAGAAGAAATCCTCTTAATTTCTCTCCCATTAAAGCTTTGGCCTGTCTCCCTGAGCCCATCGACCGCCACGACTCCAGCCTCACAAGCCCCTTCTTGGTCCTCTTTGCTCTTTTTGAAGGCTATTATCGGCTTTTGTATTGGCTTTTTTATGAGGAACACATAGGTCTCTGTGTGTACCTTGTACAGTCATTGGCTGTCTTCACAGCTACCACGCCTGCATGGGTTCTTATAGTGCTTTTAAAATAATCTGCATAGTCAATAGTTTGGTTCAAGTCAGTGGGAAGCAAGGCGTGTCTGTGTTATTTAACATTCCCAGTTTTTACATTACTCTGATGCCACATGGGTGGAATCCCATAAGGGAGTTTGACTTGGTGGGGAAAAAAAGTTGCTTCCAACAACATCAATATTTCACACAGAACACATTTCCACATTAGCATGAATGTCCTTCAGGCTTGGCCATTACGAATGGATTAGCAAGCCAAACAAAATCATTAGCATCTTGTTATTGTGCAACCTGCAGGTTGTGAAATCTGTAAACACACAAAACAATAACGGTTTGATAATGATTCCAATTTCATGACAAAATAACAGCATTACACTGGACTGCATCACATGTGCGTCTGCTGCTATTTCTGTCACTTTATTTCGAGTTATATGTACATGTCTACCTCAATTACCTTGTACCCCTGCACATCGACTCGGTACTAGTACCCCTTGTATATAGCCAAGCTATTGTTACTCATTGTGTATCTATTATTACTTTTATTATTACATGTTTTACTTTTCTATTATTTCTCTATTTTCTTACTCTCTGCATTGTACACACTTGTTGTTTACGAAGCAAGTGATTAATACCATTTGATAGATTTTGATTTGCAAAAAAAAATTACCAATCAGTACATTGACTTAGAGCAGCAGCACAATTTTCAAAGTCAGATGTGAATCCTCAGAGAAAGTCAATTGAGCAAAAGTTAAAGGATAGTTGCTCCACAAGTAAATAACTCATGCTCTCAGAAATATTTGCTGTATGAATCATTCTGGTGTCTTTTTTTAATCTGTCCACAGATCAGCTATCAGAGCATTGAGTCGTCTGACCCGGGAATCAACGTGCCAGGACCTAGGAGAACAGTGTCGAAGCTGAGGAACGAGACCTATCACATGTTCTCCAACCTTCACCCTGGCACCACATATCTGATTTCTGTCCGCGCCCGCACATCCAAGGGCTTCGGCCAGACCGCCCTAACTGAGATCACCACCAACATTTCAGGTGAGTGTTGGTGTGTGTGTGCACACCTGCAGGTGTGTGTGTTCACGCTTGAATGTGTGTCTATACATTTGTATTTATTGAGGATCCCCATTAGCTGCTGCCCAGGCAGCAGCTACTCTTCCTGGGGTCAAGCAACATTAAGGCAGTTACAGTGCATTCGGAAAGTATTCAGATCCCTTCCCATTTTCCACATTTTGTTACGTTACAGCCTCATTCTAAAATGGATTACATGCATTTTTCCTTATCAATCTACACACAATACCCCATGATGACAAAGCGAAAACAGTTTTTTTTAATGTTTGCAAACGTATTAAAAATATAAAGAACAGACATACCTTACTTACATCAGTTTGCAGATCTTATGCTATGAGACGCAAACATTTGCTCAGATGCATCCTGCTTCCACTGATCATCCTTGAGATGTTTCTACAACTTGATTGGAATCCACCTGTGGTAAATTCAATTGATTGGACATGATTTGGAAAGGCACACACCTGTCTTTATATGGTCCCACAGTTGACAGTGCATGTCAGAGCAAAAACCAGTTCGAAGGAATTGTCCATAGAGCTCAGAGACAGGATTGTGTCGAGGCACAGATCTGGGGAAGGGTACCAAAACATTTCTGCAGCCTTGAAGGTCCCCAAGAAGACAGTGGCCTCCATCATTCTAAAATGGAAGAAGTTTGGAACCACCCACTCTTCCTAGAGCTGGCCACCCGGCCAAACTGAGCAATCGGGGGAGAATGCCTTGGTCAGGGAGGTGACCAAGAACCCGATGGTCACTCTGATAGACCAAGAACCCGATGGTCACCCAGAGTTCCTCTGTGGAGATGGGACAAACCATCCAGAAGGGCAACCATCTCTTCATCACTCCACCAATCAGGCTTTTATGGTAGAGTGGCCAGACTGAATGCACTCCTCAGTAAAAGGCACATGACAGCCCGCTTGAAAAGGCACCGAAAGGACTCTCAGACCATGAGAAACAAGATTATCTGGTCAAATCAAATCAAATTGTATTGGTCACATACACATGGTTAGCAGATGTTAATGCGAGTGTAGCGAAATGCTTGTGCTTCTAGTTCCGAAAATGCAGTAATATATAACAAGTAAACTAACAAATTCACAACAACTACCTTATACACCCAAATGTAAGGGATGAATAAATACATATAAATATATGGATGAGCGATGGCCGTGCGGCATAGGCAAGATGTAGTAGATGGTATAGAACAGTATATACATATGAGATGAGTGATGTAGGATAGGTAAACATTATTGAAGTGGCGTTATTTGAAGTGACTAATGATAGGCTTAGGCAAGATGCAGTAGATACGGAGACACCTGAAACCCCACCTCTTTAAGGAATACCTAGGATAGGATAAAGTAATCCTTCTAACCCCCCCCCCCCCTTAAAAGAGTTAGATGCACTATTGTAAAGTGGTTGTTCCACTGGATATCATAAGGTGAATGCACCAATTTGTAAGTCGCTCTGGATAAGAGCGTCTGCTAAATGACTTAAATGTAAATGTAGATGGTATAGAACAGTATATACATATCAGATGAGTAATGTAGGATATGTAAACATGATTAAAGTGCCGTTATTTAAGGTGACTAGTGATAACTTTATTAAGTCCATTTATTGAAGTGGCCAGAGATTTGTATCTGTATGTTGACAGCAGCCTCTCTATGTTAGTGATGGCTGTTTAACAGTCTGATGGCCTTGAGGTAGAAGCTGTTTTTCAGTCTCTCAGTCCCAGCTTTGATGCACCTGTACTGACCTCGCCTTCTGGATGATAGCGGGGTGAACAGGCAGTGGCTCAGGTGGTTGTTGTCCTTGATGATCTTTTTGGCCTTCCTGTGACATCGGGTGCTGTAGGTGTCCTGGATGGCAGGTAGTTTGCCCCCGGTGATGCGTTGTGCAGACCGCACAAACAACTGGAGAGCCTTGTGGTTGAGGGTGATGCAGCCCGACAGGATGCTCACGATTGTGCATCTGTAAACGTTTGTGAGTTTGTGAGGAACTTAACTTTCCACCTTCTCCACTACTGTCCCGTCAATGTGGATGGGGGGGGGTGCTCCCTCTGTTGTTTCCTGAGGTCCACGATCACCTCCTTTGTTTTGTCGACGTTGATTGAGAGGTTATTTTTCTTACACCACACTCCGAGGGCCCTCACCTCCTCTCTGTAAGCCGTCTCGTCGTTGTTGGTAAACAAGCCTACCACTGTAGGGTCGTCTGCAAACATGATGATTGAGTTGGAAGCGTGCATGGCCACGCAGTGGGTGAACAGGGAGTAGAGGAGAGGGCTGAGAATGCACCCTTGTGGGGCCCCAGTGTTGAGGATCAGCGGGGTGGAAATGTTGTTTCCTACCTTCACCAAATGGGGGCGGCCCGTCAGAAAGTCCAGGACCCAGTTAGACAGGGTCGGGTCGAGATCCAGGGTCTCGAGCTTAATGACGAGTTTGGAGGGTACTATGGTTTTACATTTTGAGCTGTAGTCAATGAACAGCATTCTTACATAAGTATTCCTCTTGTCCAGATGGGATAGGGCAGTGTGCAGTGTGATGGCGATTGCATCGTCAGTGGACCTATTGGGGAGGTAAGCAAATTGGAGTGGGTCTAGGGTATCAGGTAGGGTGGAGGGGATATGCTCCTTGACTAGTCTCTCAAAGCACTTCATGATGACAGAAGTGAGTGCAACGGGGCGATAGTCATTTAGTTCAGTTACCTTAGCTTTCTTGGGAACAGGAACAATGGTGGCCATCTTGAAGCATGTGGGGACAACAGACTGGGATAGGGATTGATTAAATATGTCTGTGAACACACCAGCCAGCTGGTCTGCGCATGCTCTGAGGACGCAACTAGGGATGCCGTCTAGGCCGGCAGCCTTGCATGGGTTAACACGTTTAAATGTTTTACTCACGTTGGCCACGGAGAAGGAGAGCCCACAGGCTTTGGTAACGGGCCGTGTCAGTGGCACTTTATTGTCCTGAAAGCGAGCAAAGAAGTTGTTTCATTTGTCTGGGAGGAAGACATCAATGTCCGTGACAGGGCTGGTTTTCTTTTTTTAATCTGTGATTGACTGTAGACCCTGCCACATACGTCTCGTGTTTGAGCCGTTGAATTGCGACTCTACTTTGTCTCTATACTGGCTCTTTGCTTGTTTGATTGCCTTGCTTGCCGTGCAGCTATTGCAAGGCAATAGCTGCACTGTTTGTATTCGGTCATGTTTCCAGTCGCCTTGCCATGATTAAAAGTGGTGGTTTGCTCTTTCAGTTTTGCGCGAATGCTGCAATCAATCCACAGTTTCTGGTTAGGAAATGTTTTAATGGTCACAGTGGGTACAACATCTCCGATGCACTTGCTAATAAACTCGCTAACCGAGTCAGTGTATACATCAATATTGTTGTCTGAAGCTATCCAGAACATATCCCAGTCCACATGATCGAAGCAATCCTGAAGCGTGGAATCCGATTGGTCAGACCAGCATTGGACAGACCTGAGCATGGGCGTTTCCTGTTTTAGTTTCTATGCGGATCTGAAGATGGCACCGACAGAGATGGTCGCCTCGCTTCAGGACCTTAGGAAACTATGCGGTTATTTGTTTTTCTATGTATTATTTTATGTATTATTTCTTCCATTGTTTTCGAGGAAATCTCAAGTGTTATTACATACAGCCGGGAAGAACTATTGGATATAAAAGAGATGACAACTTACCAACATTACTACCAGGAATACGTCTTTCCTGAAGCGGATCCTTTGTTCGGACCTCCACCCTGGACATGGGATCTTATCCCAGAGGCCGACCCAAAGCCACACGGTCCCCGCAGGAGAGGCAGATGGAGCAGCCTACGGATCAGACTCAGAAGGCGAGCACACCATCCACTGCTTCCGAGCAAATTACTCGCCAATGTCCAATCTCTAGATAACAAGGTGGATGAAATTAGGGCACGAGTTGCCTTCCAGAGAGACATCAGAGATTTTAACATTCTGTTTCACGGAAACATGGCTCATGTTGTCAGAGTCGATACAGCCACTCAGTTTCTTCATGCATCACGCCGACAGAAACAAACATCTCTCTGGTAAGAAGAAGGGCGGGGGTGTATGCCTTATGATTAAAGACTCATGGTGTAATCATAACAACATACAGGAACTTAAGTAATTTTGTTCACCTGACCTAGAATTCCTTACAATCAAATGCCGACCGCATTATCTTTCAAGAGAATTCTTTTCGATTATAGTCACAGCCGTGTATACCCCCCCCCATGCAGATACCTCGTCGGCCCTGAAAGAACCTCACTGGACTCTATGTAAACTGGAAACCGTACATCCCGAGGCTGCATTTATTGTTGCCGGGGATTTTAACAAAGCTAACCTGAGAGATAGACTTCCTAAATTCTATCAGCATATCGAATGCGCGACACGGGCTGCTAGCGTTCTGGATCATTGCTACTCTAACTTCCGCGATGCATACAAAGCCCTCCCCCGCCCTGCCTTCGGCAAATCTGACCATGACTCCATTTTGTTGCTCCCAGTCTATAGACAGAAACTAAAAACGGAAACGCCCGTATATGGTCTGAGGAAACCAAGATTAAACTCTTTGGCCTGAATGCCAAACGTCACGTCCGGAGGAAACCTGGCACCATCCCTAAGGTGAAGCATGGTTGTGGCTGCCTTATGCTGTGGGGATTTTATTCACCAGCATGGACTGGGAGACTAGTCAGGATCGAGGGGAAGATGGACGGAGCAATGTACAGGGAGACCCTTGATGAAAACCTGCTCCAGAGTGCTCAGGACCTCAGACTGGGGCAAAGGTTCACCTTCCAACAGAACAACGACCCTCAGCACACAACCAAGACAACGCAGGAGTGGCTTCGGGACAAGTCTCTGAATGTCTGAATGGCCCAGCCAGAGCCCCAACTTGAACCTGATCGAACATTTCTGGAGAGACCTGAAAGTAGCTGTGCAGCGACTCTCCCCATCCAACCTGACAGAGCTTGAGAGGATCTGCAGAGAAGAATGGGAGAAACTCCCCAAATACAGGTGTACCAAGCTTAGAGTAGCGTCCTACTCAAGAAAAAGGATCTTCAACAAAGTACTGAGTAAAGGGTCTGAATTTTTTTGTAATACTTTTTATGTAATACTTAATAATTTTTTATTTATACATTTGCAAACATTGCTAAAACCCTGTTTTTGCTTTTTCATTATGGGGTATTGTGTGCAGATTAATGAAGGAAAAAAACTATTGAACCCATTTTAGAATAAGGCTGTAACGTAACAAACTGTGGAAAAAGTCAAGGGGTCTGAATACTTTCCGAATGCACTGTATCTACAATACAAAATCTATGTGTACGTGTGTGTAGAGTGCGATTCCACGTGTGCCATGTCAACCTTTGCATCTAGCTTTTGCACCTGGATCAAAGTTTAACATCAACTGTCGGAAGGAGATAACAGGAGTCTGTAAATACACGATATTCAAAAGTATGTGGACACCCTTTCAAATTTGTGGGTTTGGCTATTTCAGCCACATCCCATTGCTGACAGGTATATAATATTGAGCACACAGCCATAGACAAACATTGGCAGTGGAATGGCCTTACTGAAGAGCTCAGTGACTTTCAACGTGGCACTGTCATAGGATGACAACTTTCCAACGAGTCAGTTCGTCAAATGTCTTCCCTGCTAGAACTGCCCCCGTCAACTGTAAGTGCTGTTATTGTGAAGTGGAAATGTCTGGGAGCAACAATGGCTCAACCGCGAAGTGGTTGGCCACAGAAGCTCACAGAATGGCACCGCCGAGAGCTGAAGCGTGTAGCACGTAAAAACCATCTGTCCTTGGTTGCAACACTCACTACTGAGATCAAAACTACCTCTGGAAGCAACATCAGCACAAGAACTGTTCGTCAGGAGCTTCATGAAATGTGTTTCCAGCCACACACAAGCCAAAGATCACCATGCGCAATGCCAAGCATTGGCTGAAGTGGTGTAAAGCATGCTGCTATTGGGCTCTGGAGCAGTGGGAACGCGTACTCTGGAGTGATGAATCACACTTCACCATTTGTATTTGTATTTATTATGGATCCCCATTAGCTGCTGCTAAGGCAGCTGCTGCTAAGCTACTCTTCCTGGGGTCTGGCAAAATGAAGGCAGTTATACAATATTAAAAACATTACAATACATTCGTAACACATTTCATAAAACACCATCTGGCATTCCGACGGACGAATCAGGGTTTGGCAGGTGCCAGGAGACCGCTACCTGCCCAGAATGCATATTACCAACTGTAAAGTTTGGTGGAGGAGGAATAATGGTCTGGGGCTGTTTTTCATGGTTCTGTCTAGACCCCTTAGTTCCAGTGAAGGGGAATGTTAACGCTACAGCATACTGTACAATGACATTCTAGACGATTCTGTGCTTCCAACTTTGTGGCAACAGTTTGGGGAAGGCCCTTTCCTGTTTCAGCATGACAATGCCCCCGTGCACAACGTGAGGTCCATATAGAAATGGTTTGTCAAGATTGGTGTGGAAGAACTTGACTGGCCTGCATAGAGCCCTGACCTCAACCCCATCAAACACCTTTGGGAAGAATTGGAATGCCGACTGCCAGCCAGGCCTAATCACCCAACATCAGTATCCGACCTCACTGATGCTCATGGCTGAATGGAAGTCCCCGCAGAAATGTTCCAACATCTAGTGGAAAGTTCTCCCAGAGGAGTGGAGGCTGTACTACCACTCCCATCCTCTCAAAAGGAGTGACACCCTTTCATCGCACACAACAAAGCACAAAGAGCAGAGGGGAAACAACGGTTGTTATTTGTAAGGATAGATGCAGTGCTATCTTCATGGGACCATGCAGCATCTCCCAGCTGAGAGAGAGACAGACTCTGAGCTTATTACTGAAGAAGGAAATCCATCCCTGTTGTTCTATTCACTTTTAATGATGCATGTTTCCCTGTGTAAAAAGGCAGGAATAAAAACACCTCAGAGGAAACCTCAATACAGCTCTCTCTCTCTTTCGCTCTCTCGCTCGCTCTCTCTCTCTCTCTCTCTTTCTCTCAGTGGGTGTATGAGTGTGTCTCCATGCAAAGGAGAGTACTGAGAGTTCTTTAATTATAGATATACTGCTTAATCACTCCTTGGCGGCTGTACGTCAGACAGGGACCTGCTGGTACGTGGCCAGAGAGAGAGTCCAAAAGCCCTTATGTATCATCCTTCCCCTCAGAACAGCAGAACATTCACATGTACTGAGCATCTCTCATTGCTACACTGACAACTATAGCTTATAGCGCCTATAACGAACTCCACATAATGTGCGTGCACCCCTGCTAAGACAGCTACAGAGCCTGCCATCTAGTCTACAGTCTTCCAGAGTGAACTACCACAGAACACACAATGAACTGAACACAACCCTCAAGCTAATTCTTACTTTATCTCCATTGAGCTTACCCCAATAAAGCCCCTCAAAACCTACTCCCAACCGACCAACACCTTGCTGACAACAAACACCTCACAGACTCTTCATAGCACGCTAGAGCTTTTATATTACGTGTGAATAAAATAAGCACACACTTATTAAACGCCTCGGTTTATTTCAGCTAGTTGCTATTTTCCAAACCCAATTTTTTTACACCATAATTGTTGATTCCTCCGTAATAGTTTGCCTTTCCTCCCCATCACTAATTGACTAGGGATATTATAGACACGCCGTGCAGAAGGAGGCATCTCCTGGGAGAAACGCAGCTTTGGCCAAATCCCTTTAAATGAGAAGCTCCTACTATTTGTCCTGCATTTCCATGACTTTTAATTGCACTCGGTATCCAAGACAACCAGAACATAGGGACATTGGGGAGGGACATTTCTGTGCGAACGGGACTCACAAGAGTCAATGGGGCTGCAGACCTTTTATGAGAGAATAGGGAAAGAGGCTGTATGTTTATTAGATAGGATGTGTGGATGGACACAGCTCAGCTGCTTTTAAAGGGGACTGATGAAGGATGTGTCTGTGTGCATTCGTGTATGTCTGCGTGTGTGTGTGAGTGTGTGGTTTGAGAGTATGTGTGTGTTAAAGTGTGTGTAAGAGCATGTGTATAAGTACGTGTGTGTGCTTATGTATATTATCTTGTTTATTACAAGGACAGTCTAATTGCAATATAATATAACTGTGTCTGTACTCCTGTGCTCTGTCTCCTCAGCTCCTATGTTTGACTATGGAGACATGCCGTCCCCTCTGAGTGAAACAGAGAGCACGATCACTGTGTTGCTTCGCCCCGCCCTGGGCAGGGGAGCACCCGTCAGGTGAGAACACAACAGACACACAGATTTGATTTGATATATAAGATTTATAGACGTTAGCTGTCACATTTACAGCACATACATAGTATTTGCCAATGCCCCTATATGATCAAACTTAAAGAGAAACATCTTACAATAATTTTTACCAACCTCTTGTATTGTGCTCTGTGTCCACCAGTACGTACCAGGTTGTGGTAGAGGAGGAGAGTGGCAGGAAGGTGAAGAGGGAACTGGGGGTTCAGGACTGTTTCCCTCTGCCTATGTCCCATGGGGAGGCCCAAGCCAGAGGGACCCCCCACTACTACACGGCCGAGCTGCCTCCCAGCAGCCTGCCTGAAGCCAGCCCCTTCACAGTGGGGGACAACCACACCTACAATGGCTACTGGAACACCCCGCTGGACCCCCGCAAGAGCTACCTCGTCTACTTCCAGGCCATGAGCAACTTCAGAGGGGTGAGTACAGGGCTTGAAGAAGGCTGTGGCTGATTTCCAGATCAACCACTAGCCCCTAGGCGATCTGAGAGTATGGGTAGGTAAGCAAAAGGTCGTTATCAATTAAATGTCACAATACAGTTTAGAGCGTTTGATTTTGCTGCTGGGAGACCCCCTGCTTGTTTAAAAGCATTGACAACTACCTGACGTTTTCAAGGGATTTTTAAATAAATGTTGTAACTATTTGGTTTTAATATCATCACCTCTTGAAGAGCATAGTCAGAGCTATACATTTCCGATTATTTTACATTTAGCTCTATGATCAGAATTATACGACAAGTAACTCATGCTTTTCATGATCAGTAAACATCATGTACTATATTCAGATACGTGAGGGTAACCTATCCAAATAGCTAGCTAGCTACGCAAACAACGTGTCATTTAGCTTGCTTCATCAGAGATTAGGCTTTTGGAAAGAGTTTGGCATGGGCAAATCACTTGTCAGAAAATGCAAGAGACACGGCGTGGCTAATCTCAGTGCGAAGGCTCCCGGTGAGAGTAGTAGTCCAATGGAGCTCTTATGTTAAAAAAATGCCCAATGCCCAATGCCATTAAAAAAATGCCCAATGCCATCATGCACTGATTATAAAACACTTCTTAAAAAAATAAAATAAATGTGTTTATAAATTTTACCCCTTTTTAAAGCGGATGTTGTTTTAAAAAAATTATCGTTTTTTGTCGGACTGCTGTCATCACCACTATAGATGGCAAGCAAATCAAACAATATTTGGATATAGCCATCTAGTTTATCCCCTGAAAGTTTGTTTGTTAACTAGCCATATTGAAGAGATCTGTTATTAGCTAGCAAACCAATTTAACGTGGTCCATCAATCAATGTAGCCTATCATGGCTGTCAGCAGCAAGCATGATTAAACACTCTTAACAACAATGTTGAAAAGGGGATCATGTTAGCTAACTTCGCTAGGTTGGAGAAAAAAGTACACTATGTCTACCTACCACAATGTTTAGCCAACTGTGTAAAGTTTCTACCGGTATCTTGCAAACTAAACATTATAATATCAGCTAACAGTACATTGGCAAATGCACCCCTCTGCTGCTTGACAGGCAGAGCCCACAAAAGATGGGAAATTAACCTAAACCACTCACACTTGTCAGGTAAAGCTCACATTTATTTTATATATCACTCAAATATTCAATTAATGGTGGCCATTATTGAGAGATGTTATGAGGCTACCATCACATATCAGAAATAACATGAACAATTGATGTTTACTGATCATTACTGATTGTTTTGCAGGGAATAATCTGAAATGTGGAGTTCTGACTATGCTCGTCAAGAGGTGATGATGTTACAACTAAATAGTTAACATTTATTTAAAATTCCCTTGAAAATGGCACGCAGTTGTCAATGGTTTTAGAGGAGCTGGGGTCTCCTTGCCCCCCAGCAGGCAAATCGAACGCTCTGCACATTTTTGAGACATTTTATTGAGACAACCGATATGATAATTGCTTCTGTTGCTAATTGGCTGGGAGGAAATTTTGCCCAATTGCTTATCAATCCATTTCAGATCTACAGGAGTGCCCAGGGAGTAGGGGCAATGTATAATGCAATATGTAATGCTGAATTGGTGTTGGTTTATGAAAATGTAGTATTTTTATAACTTCCATTGTCCTCCAGTCCAGTACAGTGCCTTCGGAAAGTATTCAGACCCCTTCACTTTTTCCACATTTTGTTACGTTACAGCTTTATTCTAAAATTGATTAAATAAAGCAAAATCCTCAGCAATCTACACACAATACCCCATAATGACAAAGCATAAACAGGTTTTTAGAAATTTTGGGACATTTATTAAAAGACCCTTCGCTATGAGAAATTTTGCTCAGGTACATCCTGTTTCCATTGATCATCCTTGAGATGTTTCTACAACTTGATTGTAGTCCACCTGTGGTAAAATCAATTCATTGGACATGATTTGGAAAGGCACACACCTGTCTATATAAGGTCCCACAGTTGACAGTGCATGTCAGAGCAAAAACCAAGCCATGAGGTCGAAGGAATTGTCCATAGAGCTCCGAGACAGGATTCTGTCAAGGCACAGATCTGGGAAAGGGTACCAAAACAATTCTCCAGCCTTGAAGGTCCCCAAGACCACAGTGGCCTCCATCATTCTTAAATGGAAGAAGTTTGGAACCAGCAAGACTCTTCCTAGAGCTGGCCGTCTGGCCAAACTGAGCAATCGGGGGAGAAGGGCCTTGGTCAGGGAGGTGACCAAGAACCCGATGGTCATTCTGACAGAGCTCCAGAGTTCCTCTGCAGCACTCCACCAATCAGGCCTTTATGGGTAGAGTGGCCAGACTGAAGGCACTCCTCAGTAAAAGGCACATGACAGCCCGCTTAGAGTTTGCCAAAAGGCACCTAAAGACTTTGACCATGAGAAACAAGATTCTCTGGTCTGATGAAACCAATATTGAACTCTTTGGCCAGAATGCCAAGCGTCACGTCTGGAGGAAACCTGGCACCATCCCTACGGTGAAGCATGGTGGTGGCAGCATCATGCTGTGGGGATGTTTTTCAGAGACTGGGACTGGGAGGCTAGTCAGGATCGAGGCAAAGATGGACGGAGCAAAGGAAAGAGAGATGCTTGATGAAATCCTGTTCCAGAGCGCTCAGGACCTCAGAATGGGGTGAAGGTTCACCTTCCAACAGGACAACGACCCTAAGCACACAGCCAAGACAACGCAGGAGTGGCTTCGGGACTTGAACCTGATCGAAAATCTCTGGAGAGACCTGAAAATAGCTGTGCAGCAACGCTCCCCATCCAACCTGACAGCGCTTGAGAGGATCTGCAGGAGCATGAGAGAAGCTCCCCATATACAGGTGTCAAATCAAATATTGAGCTTGTAGCGTCATACCCAAGAAGACTCGAGGCTGTAATCGCTGCCAAAGTTCCTTTAACAAAGTACTGAGTAAAGGGTCTAAATACTTACAGTATGTAAATGTGATTTTTTTTTGCTTTATAAATTTAATTATAAAAACCTGTTTTTGCTTTGTCATGATGGGGTATTGTGTGTAGATTGATGTTTTTTTTATTTTTATATACATGTGGAAAAAGTCAAGGGGTTGAATACTTTCCGAAGGCACTGTATATCTCCCATAATGTATGCCAGGCTTGAAAGAGCAGGGGAAATTACCTCCTTTAGGCTTGTACCCCATGTGAAAATATTTGTGGCGTGAAATGCGCTTGTTGGAAGGGAATGCCTGGATTGGCATGGTCCCTAGCTGGAATCCATGTTACTGAACGTGTCCAGTGCTTTGATTCGATGCACAGCATTCAAAGGGTGTCAAGGACAGGGAATTTCTTGTGCGCATTACTTCCAGCTTGTAAATCTGTGATTAGCTGGTACTCTTCCCCCCCCCCCCCCCCACATTATCCCCCTTCCATTCTCTGTCCTTTCCCTCTCACTCTTTCCATCCCTCTGCTACTGGCCTTATCCTCCATTCCCTCCATTCTTCTCCTCTATCTACTCCATTTTCCTCTCTTTTATTCCAAATCAGTGGAGACTCATTAAACCCTGTGACTAATAGGATTCTCAGTAGAGGAAGATCCTGATCCAGCAGGGCTTTATTCCAGACCACCATCCTCTGTTCCTGTTCTCTCACTCCACTGCTCCTCTCCTGCCCAAAGAAAGCTGCAGCAGTCCCAATCATACACCAAGGAAGCCCCATTATCAGTCCAAACTGCCATTACAGGATCACCCCGCTACCTGGCAGAGACAATTACTTAGGGATAATTGGACACAGGTGCAGATGATCAGAGATAGAAATGTTCCGTTTAAATATTCAGAGAGCGGGGCAAGGCTTTTCTTTGCAAATCTCTGGTTAGCATGATATGGTAGGTTACCTTTGTTATTGTAGAGTATTTTAGGTGGAAGTCTGATAAATGGGTGCATTCTAGTCTTGGGCCCAGAGCAAAGCAGCTCTTCCTCCAGCGGTGGCGGTGGTGGGTTTTTCCTGCCCAGTGGAGAAATGCTAGGGGCAGTGCAGCGTGAGCAGTTCACACAACTGGGTTAATAAGCGGCAGGATTAGACAGTGTAGCATCTGACTTTACCGGCGGATGGGATTAGGGCTTTGTTTTGGCTGGGAGCGGGCGGGACAGACTCCAGCGCTGGGAGCGGGCGGGACAACGGAGGCAACGTGCCCGATCACAAGGCCCAGCCCTAAGTCCCCAGGTGGCTCTGCCAGCCAAGGCCATTCTGGCAACAAGGGTATACATTAGTTACACAGTCAGGCGATCCCTATACCAGTTCCAGGTCTCTCCCCATGGGCACAGAGAATCCACACTCCCTTCATGCCAGATCACATTCTTGGGCTTATATACCCTTCATACAGAGGAAAGGGGGTAGAGAGTTCATGTACAGTCGTGTCCAAAAGTTTTGAGCATGACACATATACATTTTCACAAAGTTTGCTGCTTCAGTGTCTTTAGATATTTTTGTCAGATGGTACTATGGAATACTATGGAATACATAAGTGTCAAAGGCTTTTATTGACAATTACATGAAGTTGATGCAAAGAGTCAATATTTGCAATGTTGACCCTTCTTTTTCAAGACCTCTGCAATCCGCCCTGGCATGCTGTCAATTAACTTCCTGATTGATGGCAGCCCATTCTTGCATAATCAATGCTTGGAGTTTGTCAGAATTTGTGGGTTTTTGTTTGTCCACCCGCCTCTTGAGGATTGACTACAAGTTCTCAATGGGATTAAGGTCTGGTGAGTTTCCTGGCCATGGACCAAAATTGTGGATGTTTTGTTCCCCGTGCTGCTTAATTATGACTTTTGCCTTATGGCAAGGTGCTCCATCATGCTGGAAAAGGCATTGTTCATCACCAAACTGTTCCTGGATGGTTGGGAGAAGTTGCTCTCGGAGGATGTGTTGGTACCATTCTTTATTTATGGCTGTGTTCTTAGGCAAAATTGTGAGTGAGCCCACTCCCTTGGCTGAGAAGCAACCCCACACATGAATGGTCTCAGGATGCTTTACTGTTGGCATAACACAGGACTGATGGTAGCGTCCGGACAAGCTTTTTTCCGGATGCCCCAAACAATCGGAAAGGGGATTCATCAGAGAAAATGACTTTACCCCAGTCCTCAGCAGTCCAATCCCTGTACCTTTTGCAGAATATCAGTCTGTCCCTGATGTTTTTACTGGAGAGAAGTGGCTTCTTTGCTGCCCTTCTTGACACCAGGCCATCCTCCAAAAGTCTTCGCTTCACTGTGCGTGCAGATGCACTCACACCTGRCTGCTGCCATTCCTGAGCAAGCTCTGTACTGGTGGTGCCCCGATCCCGCAGCTGAATCAACTTTAGGAGACGGTCCTGGCACTTGCTGGACTTTCTTAGGCGCCCTGAAGCCTTTTCACAACAATTGAACCAATCTCCTTGAAGTTCTTGATGATCCGATAAATGGTTGATTGATGTGCAATCTTACTGGCAGCAATATCCTTGCCTGTGAAGCCCTTTTTGTGCAAAGCAATGAGGATGGCATGTGTTTCCTTGCAGTTAACCATGGCTGACATAGGAATAACAATGATTCCAAGCACCACCCTCCTTTTGAAGCTTCCAGTCTGTTATTCGAACTCAATCAGCATGACAGAGTGATCTCCAGCCTTGTCCTCGTCAACACTCACACCTGTGTTAACGAGAGAATCACTGACATGATGTCAGCTGGTCTTTTTGTGGCATGGTTGAAATGCAGTGGAAATGTTTTTTGGGGATTCAGTTCATTTGCATGGCAAAGAGGGACTTTGCAATTAATTGCAATTCATCTGATCACTCTTCATAACATTCTGGAATATTTGCAAATTGCCATCATACAAACGGAGGCAGCAGACATTGTGAAATTAATATTTGTGTCATTCTCAAAACTTTTGGCCACGACTGTACACTCTTAGAAGTCAAGGAGACTGGAAGAAGCATTTGGGGTTCTAAAAATTGTCACACAGGGGGAACCTTTCACATGGTAACCTATTCTAATATAATATTAACATTGCTGATTACATATAGAGCCATGAGAGTCATCCGAATGCAATTATATAGTAATAAAGTGGTAACTATTCCAACATTTGGATTTGCATAGGGTCAACCTGTTACAGCTAGACAACATCCGGTGAAATTGCAGAGCGCGAAATTCAAATTAAATTATTCGAAATATTTAACTTTCATAAAATCACAAGTGCAATACACCAAAATAAAGCTTAACTTCCTGTTAATCCAGCCACCGTGTCAGCTTTCAAAAAGGCTTTACGGCGAAAGCAAACCATGCAATTATCTGAGGACAGCGCCCCATCATACAAACACATGAAAATCATATTTCAACCAAGCAGGTGCCACACGAAAGTTAAAAAAAACGATACTATTCATGCCTTACCTTTGAAGATCTTCTTCTGTTGGCACTCCAATATGTCCCAGAAACATCACAAATGGTCATTTTGTTCGATAAATTCCTTCTTTATGTCCCCAAAATGTCAATTTATTTGGCGCGTTTGATTCAGAAATACACCGGTTCCAACTCGCCCAACATGACTACAAATGATCTAATAAGTTACCTGTAAACTTGGTCCAAACATTTCAAACAACTTTCTTAATCCAACTTTAGGTATCCTAAAACGTAAATAATCGATACAATTTAAGACGGAATATACTGTGTTCAATAGCAGATAAAATCTAAGTGGAGCGAGCTCCAGGTCGTGCGCACCAAACTGAAGAGTTCACTTGGCTTGACACTTAGAAAGTACAGCCGTACTTCTTCATTTCTCAAAGGAAAAACATCAACCAATTTATAAAGATTGTTGACATCTAGTGGAAGCCATAGGAACTGCATCCAGGTGCCTCACAAATCTAGTTACCCATACAAAACAAATAGAAAACACAGTGACCTCAACAAAAAAAAAATCCTGGATGGTTTATCCTCTGGGTTTTGCCTGCCAAATAAGTTATGTTATACTCACAGACATTTTCTTTACAGTTTTAGAAACTTTAGAGTGATTTCTACCCAAATCTACCAATTATATGCATATCCTAGCTTCTGGGCCTGAGTAGCAGGCAGTTTACTTTGGGCACGCTTTTCATCCGGACGTGAAAATACTGCCCCCTATCCCAAAGAGGTTATTAAGGAACTCATACACGTCTGTAATCCTCATTGAACCTACAAAACTGTCAGTTTTCAACCTTAATATTTATTCTCACAGGTGGCCAACAATAACTATCTGAAAGCCACACCCTTAGTAAGCCACGCCCCCAGTATTCTCATCTGACCTGCTGGGTCATATCTTAATAACCCAGCATCAATAACTCAGTGTCAACAACCCAACCTGGCTTTTTTTAAAGAAAACAACCCAACTAAGTGACCCAATATCTGCAACCCAGCAACTGGGTCATCCAAACAACCAAGCATTTTTAAGAGTGTAGGAAAGGTTGAAGATTTAAGCCAACACCTAATTTTTTATTTATTATGGATCCCCATTAGCTGGTGCCAAGGTAGCAGCTACTCTTCATGGGGTCCAAACACATTAAAGCACTTACATTACATATAAAACAAAGTACATCATATAACATTAATACACCACACAAAATGTATAATACCACCATACAACAGTATTAAAGGGAAAGTGAAAAGGGGATAGGATACTATAATGTATTATAATGTATGCGTATGTCTGTACCTTTGTATCTCTTCACAGTCCCCGCTGTTCCATAAGGTGTTTTTTTTACCTGTTTTTTAAATCTGAATCTACTACTTGTATCAGTTACCTGATGTGGAATAGAGTTCCCCATGTACTCATGGCTCTATGTAGTACTGTGCACCTCCCATAGTCTGTTCTGGACTTGGGGATTGTGAGGAGACCTCTGTTGGCATGTCTTGTGGGGTATGCATGGGTGTCTAAGCTGTGTGCTAGTAGTTTAAACCGACAGCTTGGTACATTCAGCTTGTCAACACTTCTTATAAAAACAACACAGTTTATTTTTTTTATCAGGTATCGGCAGGATTCACTAAAACTCAAACAAACAAGGTAAATACGTCGTCACCAGTGGAAGGTCCTCCAATCTTGGTCGTTGGAGTCCGCTCTTTGTTGAAATCTTCAGTTTCTTTATTCCGGTAAACCTCCTTCTCCACTGTATGCTCAGTCTCACCAATAGCCTCCTCCTCATTCACCAAAGGAAAGACAAAGAAAGCAAACCCAGGGCGCGGTTAATTAGAGGCCCCTGATTGGTTTCATCTGTCTGCCGTTTAGTCTCTAATTACAACTGGAGACAGGTGTGGCTGTTCTGCTGCTGTCTGGCAGTGTCCCCTGAGCTGTCCATGGACCTGCATCTGGGGAATACTTCCCATTGCTGTCCGTGGTCCTGGCAGCCAGAAAACACAGAAACCTCGCAGGCACATACCGTCTATCCACCACACAACCCCTGAAACCTCTACAATATCATTAATGTTAGCTCTCCGTGTACTTTTAAGGGTCAGCCCTGCTTCCCTGTTCTGAGCCTACCGCAATTTTCCTAAATCCCTCTTTGTGGCACCTGGCCACACTACTGATCAGTAGTCTAGTTGCAGCAAAATTAGGGCCTGTAGGTCCTGCCTTGTTGATAGTGTTGTTAGGAAGGCAGAGCAGGGCTTTATTATGGACAGTCTTCTCCCCATCTTAGCTACTGTTGTATCAATATGTTTTGATCAACTTTATCAATTTCCACATTATTCATTACAAGATGTAGTTGAGGTTTAGGGTTTAGTGAATGATTTGTCGCAAATACAATGCGTTTAGTTTTGGAAATATTTAGAACTAACTTATTCCTTGCCACCCATTCTGAACCTAACTGCAGCTCTTTGTTAACTTTTTAGGGTTGCAATACCGTTAACGGGATCGATATGACAACAGCCAGTGAAAGTGCAGGGCGCCAAATTCAAACAACAGAAATCTCTTAATTAAAATTCCTCAAGCATACAAGTTTTTCACACCATTTTAAAGATACACTTCTTGTTAATCCCACCACAGTGTCCGATTTCAAAAAGGCTTTACAGCGAAAGCACCACAAACGATTGTTAGTTCACCGCCAAAACACAGCCATTTTTCCAGCCAAAGACAGGAGTCACAAAAAGCAGAAATAGAGATAAAATGAATCACTAACCTTTGATAATCTTCATCAGATGACACTCATAGGACATCATGTTACACAATACATATATGTTTTGTTCGATAAAGTTCATATTTATATCCAAAAACCTCAGTTTACATTGGCGCCATGTTCAGAAATGCCTCCAAAATATCCGGAGAAATTGCAGAGAGCCACATCAAATAACAGAAATACTCATCATAAACTTTGATGAAAGATACATGTTTTACATAGAATTAAAGATAAACTTGTTCTTAATGCAACCGCTGTGTCAGATTTCAAAAAAGCTTTACGGCAAAAGCACAATATTCAATCATCTGAGAACAGCGTTCAGCCACAAAAGGAAGCCCATACAGTTCCCCGCCAAATTGTGGAGTCAACAAAAGTCAAACATATGATTTATGTTATACTCACAGACATCATTCAAACAGTTTTAGAAACTTCAGAGTGTTTTCTATCCAATACTAATAATAATATGCATATTCTAGCTTTTAGGACTGAGTAGCAGGCAGTTTACTCTGGGCACCTTTTTATCCAAGCTACTCAATACTGCCCTCCAGTCCCAAAGAAGTTAAAGAACACCCTATCTGTTCTGTTAGACATGTAACTCTTTATCCACAGTATAGCAGAGGGTTTAAAGCCATAACAGATACGTTTTTCCAGCAGCAGACGATGATCGATAATGTCAAAAGCCGCACTGAAGTCTAACAAAACAGCCCCACAATCTTTTTATTATCAATTTCTCTCAGCCAATCATCAGTCATTTGTGTAAGTGCTGTGCTTGTTGAATGTCCTTCCCTATAAGTGTGCTGAAAGTCTGTTGTCAATTTGTTTACTGTAAAATATAATTTTACCAAGTGTTGTTAACATGCTGATTGGTCGGCAATTTGAGCCAGTAAAGGGGGCTTTACTATTCTTGGGTAGCGGACTTATGCTTCCCTCCAGGCCTGAGGCTCACACAGTCTCCTCTGAACAGTTATGATAATGAGGTTTTGTCTCTAGAGGCACCATTTAAGCCATGTGAGGTCACCGCATTTGTGGGGGGTGGAACAAAAGGGCATAAGGCATAATGAGCTGGGCATAAGGCATATTGAGCAGGGCTGGAGGCTCTACAGTGAAATAAGACAAAAATCACTAACCAGCAGTAGACAAGGCATATTGACATTAGGGAGAGGCATGTGTAGCCGAGTGATCATAGGGTCCAGGGCTAGCAGGCTAGCAGATGTGCCTCAGGGGGACGTCGCAACAGAAGAGCCTGTTGAAACCCCCTCGGACGGTTATATCGGCAGACCAGTCGTGATGGATCGGCGGGGCTCCGTGTCGGCAGCAAAGGGTCCAGGCCAATTGCCAAAAGAGGTATTGAAGCCAAGGAATTGTCTGATGGATCTCTTCGGCTAGCTTGGAGATGGGCCTAGCTCGAGGCTAGCTCCAGGCTAACTGGTGCTTGCTTCGGGACAGAGACGTTTGCCAGGAGTAGCCACTCGGATAGCAGCTAGCTAGCTGTGATGATCCGGAGTAAAGTTTCAGAGAAGCATTAGGAATGAATCCGGAGATGTGGCAGAGAAAAAGCAGTCCGATATGCTCTGGGTGTATATCGCGCTGTGCAGACTGGTAAGAATTGACCGGGCTGAGGCTGGCAGATGTCCGAGTTAACGGTGATGACCGTTAGCTGTGGCTAACTGACTACTAACTAGTAGCTAGTTGCTGACTAGCTTCTGTAGGGAGTGCCGGTTCTAAAGTATGAAAAATAGCATATCCATACCACATCGGGTGAGGCAGGTTGTATGTTCAGTCCGTAGATGGAAATTGAGATTAAAAATATAAAAAAAGATATACAAAATATATATGAAGAAAATCGATATATACATGGGACAAGACAAACAAAACAGACATCCGACTGCTGGCCATCTTGGGAGAAAAAAAAAACATCTTGCCAGAATGGTAATGCTAATTGAGCTGCACCCTCCAACCCCAGCCAGTCTCGGCTTGATTCCATCTCGGCTCAAAAATCTAATGGAAACAAGGCTTGTGAAACACTGTTGTATAGTCCAGCATATGTGAAAAAAGCCACTTATGTCTCTAATCCAGTCATTTGTCATACTTTTAGGATCTGGAACCAGATTAGGCTTAACATACCCACTGTATACATTGACAGCCCAATTTGCCTGAAACATGCTTTCCACCCTGCATTGGATGATATGGTGTTTTCACAGTGGAGGGAGAAGGGGCTCACAACAATTGGTAACTTATACAATGATGGTCAGTTAGCTTCATTTCAACAATTAAGGGTAAATTTAACATGCCAACAACACATTTTTTCAGATTCCTCCAAATCAGGAATTTCTTAAGGACACATATCCCACAGTATGACGTTAAGCCAAATAATCCTACATTAGATAGCCTGATCCAAACCCCATTCAAAAGGGTCGGCCTCTAGACTGTATGATGTGCTACAGGCCCACATATGGGTATCCACAGACACTATTAAAAGGGCTTGGGAACAAGAACTTGGTTCAGAAATCTCAAATGAGGACTGGGTAGAAGCTCTCAGATGAGGACTGGGTAGAAGCTCTCAGGAATATAAACCACAGTTCAGTGAATGCCAGACACAACCTTGTACAGTTTAAGGTGATACACAGGTTACATTACTCAAAAGTGAAACTGCATACAATATTCCCGGACACCTCACCACTGTGTGAGAGGTGCAAGCAGGATGAGGGGACGTTGACCCACTTATTTTGGACATGTCCTAAGTTACATGCTTACTGGGCTCTCATTTTTGATTACTTATCTAAAGCTTTTGATAGAGTTATAGCCCCAGACCCATTGATCGCTCTGTTTGGTACAGTTGATGGGAATAACCAGGAGGGGAAGTACTCTTTGTACTCTATTAGCTAAAAGGCTCATATTGCAATTTTGGAAATTGGAGACTGTACCTACCTTTGAAATGTGGGTACGGGATTTAGGAAATGTAATACATATGGAAAAGATTCGATACAATACCTCCAATAGAAGTCCAATGTTTTACTAAATAAGGCAGCCGATACTGGATAAATGGTCTAGTCCCTTTTTCATAAGTAGGTTGATGAAATGCTGTTACTCTGTGCTGCACTCCACTCAATACACTGCTTGTAATGACTATATGCTGTCTTCTTATATATGTACCACCTAATAGGATTTAGTTTTATTTTGTGTATGTGTGAGTTAAGTTTTGTGTTGTCCTCTAAATTGGCCATCCCATTCAACAGTACAATGAATGTCAATGTTTGTATCGCTGTCTTTTTTAATTTTTAATTTATTGGAAAATAATAAACATGTAATAAAAAAGAAAAAGAAAACGAAAAACGAGATTTAATGACTCCAACCTAAGTGTATGTAAACTTCCAACTTCAACTGTATCTTTATGTCCTCCTTTCTGACTGCTGATGCGCTCTGTGCAGGGAGTGAGGAACGTTGACAGGAGGCCTGCTCAATTAAAAGCCATGAAGGCATATCATTCTGTCGTATCCCAGGTAAACTTTTCCAGTTTAAAGTGAGGAAGGCCAAATCCCCCCTCTATCTTGTACTTACATAAATGCTTCTATGAAATTCTGGCTGCCTTGTTATCACATAAAAATGGAATTACTATTGAATCCAGTTTCGTAAAATAGCGTTGTGGTATGAAATTGGGTAGACATTGGAAGAGGTAAAGAAACCTGGGTAGGACAACCATTTTAATAGCGTTTATACGACCAACCAAGGAGATAGGCAGCGTTTTCCAAAAATCTATATTTTGTTTAAGCTGATAAATTGTCATGTCTCAATTCGTTTTCAATAACTGATCAAGTTTTCTTGTCACTACAATGCCAAGGCTTGTGAACGTGTCCATCACTGTTCTAAATGGGGTCGATTACAGAAATTGCATATCCACAGGCCGTGACATCGGCATCAATTCACTTTTTTGCCAGTTTATCTTGTAGCCAGAGAAGAAGCCGAATGTATTTATGAAGTTAAGTAAGGGGGGAATAGAAGTTTTAGGCTTGGATAAAAACAAAAGAGCATTGTCTGCATATAGGGACATTTTGTGCTGCGTGTCTTTTATTTTAACCGGAGCTATATCGACACATGCACGAATGAGAGTAGCATAGGGTTCCATGGCTATAGCGAAGAGAGAAGGCGAAATAGGGCACACCTGTCGGCAGCCCTTGAACAGGCAGAATGACTGCGACATTTCCTGACTGGTTACCACACATTGGGTGTGCATAAATTATTCTTATCCAATTAATAAATTCCTTTCCAAACCAGAAATGATCCAGAATCGACATCATATACTTCCACTCAATCTGATCAAACGCCTTTTCTGCAGTCAAGAGCAATTACCACTGCCTCAACTTTATGATCATGATATATTACGTTAAAAAGGCATCTCAAATTGTAGTATGCAGTTGAAGTCGGATGTTTACATACACCTTAGCCAAATACATTTAAACTCAGTTTTTTCACAATTCCTGACATTTAATCCTAATAAAAATTCCATGTCTTAGGTCAGTTAGGATCACCAATTTAATTTAAGAATGTGAAATGTCAGAATAATACTGGAGAGAATGATTTATTTCAGCTTTTATTTCTTTCATCACATTCCCAGTGGGTCAGAAGTTTACATACACTCAATTAGTATTTGGTAGCATTGCCTTTAAATTGTTTAACTTGGGTCAAACGTTGCGGGTAGCCTTCCACAAGCTTCCCACAATAAGTTGGGTGAATTTTGGCCCATTCCTCCTGACAGAGCTGGTGTAACTGAGTCAGGTTTATAGGCCTCCTTGCTCGGCACACGCTTTTTCACAAATGTTTAATAGGATTTAGGTCAGGGCTTTGTGATGGCCACTCCAATAATTAAGCAATTTTTCCACAACTTTGGAAGTATGCTTGGGGTCATTGTCCATTATCCACTTAATTTCCCAGCCTGATGATGCCATCTATTTTGTGAAGTGCACCAGGCCCTCCTGCAGAAAAGCACAACCACAACATGATGCTGCCATCCCCGTGCTTCACGGTTGGGATGTTGTTCTTCGGCTTGCAAGCCTCCCCCTTTTTCCTCCAAACATAACAATGGTCATTATGGCCAAACAGTTCTATTTTTGTTAATCAGACCAGAGGTCATTTCTCCAAAAAGTATGATCTTTGTCCCTATGTGCAGTTGCAAACCGTGATCTGGCTTTTTTATGGCGGTTTTGGAGCAGTGGCTTCTTCCTTGCTGAGCGGCCTTTCAGGTTATATCAATATAGGACCTGTTTTACTGTGGATATAGATACTTTTGTACCTGTTTCCTCCAGCATCTTCACAAGGTCCTTTGCTGTTGTTCTGGGATTGTCACGCCCTGGCCATAGAGAGGCTTTTATTCTCTATTTTGGTTAGGCCAGGGAGTGACTAGGGTGGGCATTCTAGTTTATTTATTTCTATGTTTTCTATTTCTTTGTGTTTGGCCGGGTGTGGTTCTCAATCAGAGGCAGCTGTCTATCGTTGTCTCTGATTGAGAACCATACTTAGGTAGCCCTTTTTTCCACCTGTCTTTGTGGGAAGTTGACTTTGTTTAGGGCACATAGCCTTTAGCTTCATGGTTTGTTTTTGTAGTATTTATTGTTCGGCTTCATTTTTATTAAATAAAAGAAAATGTACGCTCACCACGCTGCACCTTGGTCCTCTTCTTTTAACGGCCGTGACAGGGATTGATTTGCACTGTTCGCGCCAAAGTACGTTAATCTCTAGGAGACAGAACGCATCTCCTTCCTGAACGGTATGATGGCTGTGTGGTCCCATGGTGTTTATACTTGCGTACTATTGTTTGTACAGATGAAAGTGGTACCTTCAGGCGTTTGGAAACTGCTCCCAAGGATGAACCAGACTTGTGGAGGTCTACAATTGTTTTTCTGAGGTCTTGGCGGATTTCTTATGATTTTCTCATGATGTCAAGCAAGTAGACACTGAGTTTGAAGTTAAGCCTTGAAATACATCCACAGGTACACCTCCATTTGTCTCAAATTTTGTCAATTAGCCTATCGGAAGCTTTTAAAGCCATGACATAATTTTCTGGAATTTTCCAAGCTGTTTAAAGGCAGAGTCAACTTAGTGTATGTAAACTTCTGACCCACTGGAATTGTGATACAGTGAATTATAAGTGAAATAATCTGTCTGTAAACAATAGTTGGAAAAATGACTTGTTTCATGCACAAAGTAGATGTGCTAATCGACTTTCCAAAACTATAGTTTGTTCACAAGACATTTGTGGAGTGGTTGAAAAACGAGTTTTAATGACTCCAACCTAAGTGTATGTAAATTTCCGACTTCAACTGTAGCTCTGAGTAAAATTGCGCAAAGCATTTATTAATATCCTGCGGATCTGTTACTATTTTACCCTTCTTGCCTTTTATTTTGTGAGTAGCTCTAGATGCCTGTACATGCCTTAGCCGTCTTGCTAATCATTTATGTGGTTTGTCACCCAGTTCAAAATAACTTTGTTGCCTTCTAGCAAGTAAAGAGCCCACCCGTTTCGAAAAGATGGTATTGTATTCATATTTCAACTTTGTGATCTTCTCAAGGACTGCATTCGAGGAATTTGTCCTAAAAACGTTATCCTGTTCCCTAACTCTCTTTCAATTTCTCTCAGCCTAGTATTGGCGCGTTTATCTCTCTGATGTATAAGAAATAATCTATCCTCTAATCACAGCCTTTAAAGATTCCCAAAGGGTGGATTCGTCAACATCACTCGTGTCGTTAGCTCTGAGGAAAAAGTCAATCTGCTCCTTCAAATACTGACAACAAGTCTCATCTTTCAACAAGTATGCGTCTAAGCGCCACGGTCGCCGACCTTTCGACATGTTGTCGAGTTTCAGCACCATGGACAGAGGAGAGTTGTCCGTAATTAGAACAGGGTGATAGGTAACCGACACAGCTGCTGAAATTAGTTTGGAGTCCAACAAAAAAATGGTCAATTCTGGAATATGATTTATGAACTGCTGAAAAGAAAGAATAATCCCTGTCTGTTGGGTGCGTCAGTCTCCAAATATCGACAATGTTAAGGTTTGTCATCAATGTATTTAGACAGACACTGGCATTTGATTGTTGAAGTGACCTTGATAGCTGTTTATCTAAAAGATGATCTAACGTACAGTTAAAGTCACCTTCAGCAATAAAACTTGAATCTGAGATATTTGGTATGGCCTTAAATACCCTTTGAAAAAATTATGGGATCATCGAAGTTGGGTCCATATAAATTGACCAAGGTTATTGGTTTCAATTTCAGTGTACCGGCCACAATAATATACCGACCATTAGGATCTGAAATCGAGGATGAGTAAACGAAAGGAATGTTTTTCCTTATCAGGATTGCTATCCCTCTCGCTTTTGCATCAAAATTAGACTGGTATATCTGACCGATCCAGCCGACTCGTAGCTTGGCCTGAGTGGAGCGTTGAATATGAGTTTCTTGAAGAAGCACTATGTCAGCGCCCAGTGATTTAAGATGAGAAAAAACCTTAGCTCGTTTCACGACATGACCTAAGCCATTACACTTCCAGCTGACTATCTTTATTCCACCAGGTCTACTCTGTGCTCGGTGACTATGTGGCATTTCTTATTTTAGAGCAAATTGTTGCTGTCATACCAAACCCAAAAGAAAAACATCCTGCTGTGCGGGAGCTTGTCATGCCACCTGTATTAAATGCGAACATAAAACACAGACCTCATCCCCCCTCCTGTCCCTTTACTGAGTGACTTCCCCAAACTAAGCACTCCTTGGCTAACACACAAACCTTAGGGTGTCTAGACATACAGCTTGAACTAACTCGTCATCTATAGATTCTCCGCACATAAACAAATATTAAATAACACTTAACTCTCACGTTAGGGGGTGAGTGGCGCTAAAACATGATAGGCTAAACTATGCTATATAAGCCATAACATCTCACCCATATATAAGTCCCAATTTCTGATCTTCTGATCGAAAAGACATAGGCAGGAAATTCAAACGCATTCCTGGCCTGTATTTGGCAATTTAGCCGGTCGACACAGCCATTCTGTATTCTCAGCCAGGGAGCTTGCTTGACAAGAACAGATCGGCCTCTTTTGGGTTGTCAAACGTACGTGTTGGTCCATCGATTGTCACTTGTTGGCCGCCCTGCATTTCTTGAGCAACTCATCATACTCTTTCCGTTGGTTCCTCACCTCCAAAGTAAGATCTGGGTAGAAAGACATCCTGGCTCCGTTGTAGTTAAGGGGGAACTTTTGACTAGCCAGCTTGAGGATGAGATCCCTGGTCTCGGGATAGTGCAGCCGTGCGATGAATGGCCTTGGTGGCGCGCCCTTGGCCGGCTTCGTTGCCTGTAATCTGTGTGCGCGGTCCATCAGGATGGCCGTTTTGAAGTGTTCACTCCCCAGCAATGCCACTATCATCCCCGAGACCAATTCCGTGGGTTTTCCTTTCTCAGTGTCCTCCTGGATCCCAAATATTCGGATGTTCTGGCGTCTTGAATGCGACTCGAGCATTTCCAATCGGGCTTTCAGGGTTTTGTTGTCATTTTTTTTAACGTTGTACACTGTTTCTCTGTTTCACCCTGCCCTTAGTTACCTTCACAGTTTCAGTCAAAGTCCCAATACTCTTTGAGATATCAGCCAACCTTGTGTCAACCTTCTTGCTTAGTGAGTTTATAGCAGACAGTAGGTCACTTTGAGTAGGTTCTGTGGGGAAGTCTTGGGAGCTAGCATCTTCAGCTAACTCCTCGTGGGTCGGCGATGTTGAAATTGGTTCGTTGTCTATCTCCTTCAAATGATCTTGTTTGGTGCCCCCTTTTTTGGTGCCATACTGCCAGACAATGTTTGAAGTTATAGGTTGTGAGAGATGAAGATAAATATCAATTTATTTCAAAATTGAGAGGAGCTCTAACAAAGCACATCTACTCCATAGCACGCTCTCTAGCGCACCCCCTAAAACTTGTTATTCAACCACTCCACAAATTTCTTGATAACAAACTATAGTTTTGGCAAGTCGGTTAGGACATCTACTTTGCATGACACAAGTAATTTTTCCAACAATTGTTTACAGACAGATTATTTCACTTATAATTCACTGTATCACACTTCCAGTGGGTCAGAAGATTACATACTGTGCCTTTAAACAGCTTGGACAATTCCAGAAAATGATGTCATGGCTTTAGAAGCTTCTGATAGGCTAATTGACAGAATTTGAGTCAATTGGAGCTGTATGGCATCATGAGGATGGAAAAGTATGTGTATATATTGAAGAAACATCTCAAGACATCAGTCAGGAAGTTAAAGCTTGGTCGCAAATGGGTCTTCCAAATGGACAAAGACCCCAAGCATACTTCCGAAGTTGTGACAAAATGGTTTAAGGATAACAAAGTCAAGGTTTTGGAGTGGCCATCACAAAGCCCTGACCTCAATCCTATAGAAAATGTGTGGGCAGAACTGAAAAAGCGTGTGCGAGCAAGGAGGCCTACAAACCTAACTCAGTTTCACGAGCTCTGTCAGGAGTAATGGGCCAAAATTCACCCAACTTATTGTGGGAAGCTTATGGAAGGCTACCCGAAACGTTTGACCCAAGTTACACAATTTAAAGGCACTGCAACCAAATACTAATTGAGTGTATGTAAACTTCTGACCCACTGGGAATGTGATGAAAGAAATAAAAGCTGAAATAAATAATTCTCTCTACTATTATTCAGACAATACACATTCTTAAAGTAAAGTGGTGATCCTATTTTCACTAGGATTAAATGTCAGGAATTGTGAAAAACTGAGTTTAAAAGTATTTGGCTAAGTTGTATGTAAACTTCCGACTTCCAACTGTAGCTCTTCCGGCTCTGTATGGGGAGCTCTCGGTTGGCGCCGCAGTTTGAAAGTGTGTGCGCAATGCTGCAGAATACTTGTTTATTTTCAGCGTGCTTAGTTTGTAAAGTGTTTAACTCGATCATTGGTGTTTCCGCTCTAGGCCGTGGTTGTTATCTTTTGGGACCGAACCGATTATTGATCGCATGGATTAGTAGCAACACTGTTGCGAAGCTTTGACATACAAACCATCAGACGGACAGACAGTGCAACTGCAAGCCTGAAGTCAACAGCTAAGACCCCCCCCCTCTCCTTCTCTCCCTCTATCGCTCCAGTGCTTTCCACTGCAGAAGACTTTCTTTTTTTCAATGCGCTTCCCTTTGACGCTCAATGTCGCTGGACTATTATTGCCCTGCCAGACATATTTGGGTTGACATTTTATTAAAGGGAGGTTGCTTGCGAGTTTATTGTGTATTGTTATTTGAACTGTATTTGATGTGGTGTGGTCTATTGACTATTTTATTATTGCAATCCTCTAATGTTGATGACTGGGTCTTTCTCGTCAATGGTTTCTATGAAGTTGCCGTTAAATTGCTCCGCCATTATAGTATGAGGTATTATTAGTTGGGTTACCCCTGTGCTGTGGTGTGTGTTTTATATGGGGTGTCTTTTTCTCTCCACTGACTATCTGGCAAACCAGCTACACTCTAGGCAGTCTATTCAGCTGATGTGTGTGTGTCTGGTAGTGGTACTCCATCTATGCTACTCTTTTCCTTTCGTCAGGGTTAATACCTGCCTGGCTCCCGAGCAAAATCTTTATATTTACCCCTCTCTAACAATACCGCTACACTGTGTAATGTAAAGCCAGAAGAAGTCTATGGCAGGGTCACTCATGGGATATACATTGCCTTCGGAAAGTATTCAGACCCTTGACTTTTACACATTTGGTTATGTTACAGCCTTCTTCTAAAATGGATTAGCAATCTAGACCAATCCCCCATAATGACAAAATGAAACAGTTTTTAGAAATGTTTGCATATATATTAAAATAAAAAACAGATACATACAGTGGGGAGAACAAGTATTTGATACACTGACAATTTTGCAGGTTTTCCTACTTACAAAGCATGTAGAGGTCTGTAATTTTTTATCATAGGTACACTTCAACTGTGAGAGAGGAATCTAAAACAAAAATCCAGAAAATCACATTGTATGATTTTTAAGTAATTATTTGCATTTTATTGCATGACATAAGTATTTGATACATCAAGAAAAGCAGAACTGAAATTTGGTACAGAAACCTTAGTTTGCAATTACAGAGATAATACGTTTCCTGTAGTTCTTGACCAGGTTTGCACACACTGCAGCAGGGATTTTGGCCCCCCTCCTCATACAGACCTTCTCCAGATCCTTCAGGTTTCGGGCTGTCGCTGGGCAATACGGACTTTCGGCTCCCTCCAAAGATTTTCTATTGGGTTCAGGTCTGGAGACTGGCTAGGCCACTCCAGGACCTTGAGATGCTTCTTACGGAGCACTCCTTAGTTGCCCTGGCTGTGTGTTTCGGGTCGTTGTCATGCTGGAAGACCCAGCCACGACCCATCTTCAATGCTCTTACTGAGGGAAGGAGGTTGTTGGTCAAGATCTCGCGATACATGGCCCCATCCCATCCTCCCCTCAATACGGTGCAGTCGTCCTGTCCCTTTGCAGAAAAGCATCCCCAAAGAATGATGTTTCCACCTCCATGCTTCACGGTTGGGATGGGTGTTCTTGGGGTTGTACTCATCCTTCTATTCCTCCAAACACGGCGAGTGGAGTTTAGAGCAAAAAGCTCTATTTTTGTCTCATCAGACCAAAATGACCTTCTGCCCATTCCTCCTCTGGATCATCCAGAGGTCATTGGCAAACTTCAAGACGGGCCTGGACATGCGGCTTGAGCAGGGGGACCTTGCGTGCGCTGCAGGATTTTAATCCATGACGGCGTAGTGTGTTACTAATGGTTTTCTTTGAGACCTGTGGTCCCAGCTCTCTTCAGGTCATTGACCAGTCCTGCCGTGTAGTTTGGGCTGATCCCTCACATTTCTCATGATCATTGATGCCCCACGAGGTGAGATCTTGCATGGAGCCCCAGACCGAGGGTGATTGACCGTCATCTTGAACTTCTTCCATTTCCTAATAATTGTGCCAACAGTTGTTGCCTTCTCACCAAGCTGCTTGGCTATTGTCCTGTAGCCCATCCAGCCTTGTACAGGTCTACAATTTATCCCTGATGTCCTTACACAGCTTCTGGTTTGGCCATTGTGGAGAGGTTGGAGTCTGTTTGATTGAGTGTGTGGCAGGTGTCTTTTATACAGGTAACGAGTTCAAACAGGTGCAGTTAATACAGGTAATGAGTGGAGAACAGGAGGGCTTCTTAAAGAAAAACTAACAGGTCTGTGAGAGCCGGAATTCTTACTGGTTGGTAGGTGATCAAATACTTATGTCATGCAATAAAATGCAAATTAATTACTTAAAAATCATACAATGTGATTTTCTGGATTTTTGTTTTAGATTCCGTCTCTCACAGTTGAAGTGTACCTATGATAAAAATGACAGACCTCTACATGCTTTGTAAGTAGGAAAACCTGCAAAATCGGCAGTGTATCAAATACTTGTTCTCCCCACTGTATGTATTCAGACTTTATGCTGTGAGACTCTAAATTGAACTCAGGTGCATCCTGTTTCCTTTTATCATCCTTGAGATGTTTCTACAACTTGATTGGAGTCCACCTATGGTAAATTCAGTTGATTGGACATGATTTGGAAAGGCATACACCTGTCTATATAAGGTCCCACAGTTGACAGGGCATGTCAGAGCAAAAACCAAACCATGAGGTCGAAGGAATTGTCCGTAGAGCTCAGAGACAGGATTGTGTTGAGGAACAAATCTGGGGAAGGGTACCAAAACATTTCAGCAGCATTTTAGGTCCCCAAGAAGACAGTGGCCTCTATCATTCTTAAATGGAAGAATTTTGGAGCTGGCATCCTAGCCAAACTGAGGAATCGTTGGAGAAGGGCCTTGGTCAGGGAGGTGACCAATAACCCGATGGGAACTCTGACAGAGCTCTGGAGTTCCTCTGTGTAGATGGGAGAAGCTTCCAGAAGGACAACCATCTCTGCAGCACTTCACCAATCAGGCCTTTATGGTAGTGGCCAGACGGAAGCCACTCCTCAGTAAAAGGCAAATGACAGCCCGCTTGGAGTTTGCCAAATAGCACCTAAAGACTCTCAGACCATGAGAAACAAGATTATTTTGTCTGATGAAACCAAGATTGAACTATTTGGCTTGAATGTCAAGCGTCACGTCTGGAGGAAACCTGGCACCATCCCTAAGGTGAAGCATGGTGGTGACAGCATCATGCTGTGGGGGTGTTTTTCAGCAGCAGCGACTGGAAGACTAGTCAGGATCTAGGCAAAGATAAACGGAGCACAGTACAGAGAGACCTTTGATGAAAACCTGCTCCAGAGTGCTCAGGACCTCAGACTGGGGCGGAGGTTGACCTTCAAACAAGACACCGACCCTAAGCACACAGCCAACACAACGCAGGAGTGGCTTCTGGGACAAGTCTCAGTATGTCCTTGAGTGGCCCAGCCAGAGCCTGGACTTGAACCTGATCGAACATCTCTGGAGAGACCTGAAAATAGCCTAGCAGCACTGCTCCCCATCCAACCTGAGAGAGCTTGAGCGGATCTACAGAGAAGAATGGGAGAAACTCCCCAAATACAGGTGTGCCACGCTTCTAGCGTGGTCCCGTGTGGCTCAGTTGGTAGAGCATGGCGCTTGCAATGCCAGGGTTGTGGGTTCATTCCCCACGGGGGGACCAGGATGAATATGTATGAACTTTCCAATTTGTAAGTCGCTCTGGATAAGAGCGTCTGCTAAATGACGTAAATGTAAATGTAGCTTCATAGCCAAGAAGACTCGAGGCTGTAATTGCTGCCGAAGGTTTTTCAACAAAGTGCTGAGTAAAGGGTCTGAATACTTATGTAAATGTAATATTTCTGTTTACATTTTTTAAATAACTTGATTTTTCTATTTCATTATGAGGTATTGTGTGTATTTTGATGAGAAAAAAACAACTATTGAATCAATTTTAGAATAAGGATTTTAACCTAACAAAATGTGGAAAAAGTCAAGGGTTCTGAATACTTTTCGAAGGGACTGTCGGCTGGATAGCTTCGTTCATTTTATGACTATTCCCCTAGCTTGCTATGCTACCAGCAATGTCATGGGGTACCTGATTTGTTTGAGAATGCATGGTAGTTCTATAAGGAACAGTAACCTCGTAGTGATTTGGTTGACATTTATTTGAAGGTTATCACTTGACTACAGCAGTACTTAGGTGATCTGAGATAGTTTCAAATTAGCAGGGAGAGCTGTTAAAATGTTCTGGACTTGTATTTTAGGCCGAGGTTGTTTAAAAAAAAATGTTTTACCAAGAAAGTCAGTTTAAACAAATTCTTATTTACAATGACGGCCTACGGGGAACAATGGGTTAACTGCCTTTTTCCAGGGCAGAACAACAGATTTTTACCTTGTCAGCTCATAGAATTCAATGCAGCAACCTTTCAGTTACTGGCCCAACATTCTAACCACTAGGTTACCTGCCACCCCTGGGTGGTTATTACCTGGGTGGTTTTTGGCCTGCCTCATTCCTTGGCCCAAGTCTACAATATGACTAACCTTTTATTTTCTATTTAACTAGGCAATTCAGTTAAGAACAAATTCTTATTTACAATGACGGCCTACCCCGGCCAAACCTGGACAACGCTTGGCCAATTGTGCGCCGCCCTATGGGACTCCCAATCATGGCCGGTTGTGATTCAGCCTAGAATCGAACCAGTGTCTGTAATGACGCCTTTAGCACCTCTTACACCGCTGCGCCACTCGGGAGCACTAACCTTCAGGAAGTCCCCCTTGCATGTTCTCCGCTCCACTGCCTGACAAGAAATGGGTTTGACAGTTGAACCATGGTAAAGCGCTCTACTGATGGTGTTTCTCACCAGGCATAAGTATATATTTTTAATTTAAATCTTCCATTGAGCACCCTGCATACACTGCATTTCTGATGATCTGGTATTTTTCTGAGTAGAGTTCAGTATTCTTGCTTAGGTCTTACACGGTGTACTGTGCTTATATTCCTAATTTATTCCTAATTTGTTCCTTAATTTTCTGTGTTTGGTTAATTACATCTCAGCATCACACCTGTTTTATTTTGGTCTAAATAAGCTTTTGTTAAGGACCAACATTGCTGCTGTAAGTGGCCCTCATTAACATTGGCAGAGACATTTAAAAAGTGAAGGAGACTAACAATATTTGGCATTTACTCATGCTAATGAGCTGGAGGTTTGCTGTCAAGCCTGTGTGCAATTGCTTTGATTGATGCATGTAAAGAGGCACTTGAAAGATGGTGCATTCTGATTGGCTCTTTGAAAACCACAGCATGGGAACCATTTCAATCACAACACCCACTGCGTCTCCTAATGGCACACTCACACAGGCTAACCTGCGTGTACTGTAGTAACGGTGTCTGCCAGGGCTGCCAACCCCTCTGGCATGACTGGCACAGTTTGTGTGGGCGGCAGGGCATCAGTGTCCCCTATGTGGGCTATCTGTTTCTGCTCTCCAGATCACCGATTAAACTCCACTCTCCTGCCTTCCACATACAGACCAACGACGTGCCAGTATGGATGGTTTGAGCTGCAATATATCACCTCTACTTTCTGCGTTACAAATGTTTCTGTCAAATGTAGTAAACCAAGTCTGCTCGGTCTTATTCCCCGTCACCCGGAATGACAGATTTGATTTTTGGAAAGCCAGGCTAGGCATGGTCTCTTTCGTGATTTTGATTGAGTGGAAGGATGCGGGTTTAAGTCCTGCGACAGTGACTCAACAATCAGGGATCAGTCACTATCACACAAGCCAAAGTATTTATATGTGGGACACGTTCGATTGGAGAACCATCTAATGAGCGAACATGGAGTTCATCTGAAATGTTCTTACGAGAGTTTAAAAACGTAAGCGTAAAAATGTATTTTGTTTTGCCCGTAAGTGTTAAATCAGCATGGGATTCCTGCATAGATTCCTGCAAATGATTGCCTTGATGCAGTGAGGAATTACCCCTGTATTTTTATGGTCAGTTTTTTGTCTGTCTTGATAGTCTTCTAAGAGCCCATTGTATTTAAATGTCCAAAGCATCCTGCAATTACATTTCCATAGCGCTTACTGATGCTAAAAAAAGAGAGCTGAATGTTTGTGAATGTTTTAGTCAGTTTGTTTGTGGATCGCTTGTGTGTGTGTCTTCAATATGCCTCGCTACGTGTCTGTTTTTTTAGGAAGAAAACATCACAATAGGTTTGAGTGGGTTTAGGGAGAAGTCAGCTTGAAATGGATTTTCAATTAAAAAAGGCAATTTAGCCGCAGTTTGAGAGGAGGGCTCTTGCTCCCTTCCGGATGGGCAGATTTGCATAATTGTCCCATAAGGCCTGAATTAGCATCTGTAAATCTTAATTTGATAATGCATCTCTTCGTCGAGGTGGCAAGACGGAATTGGATTAGGGTCTTAATTCTCATTAGTGTTGTTTGACAAAGATCCTTTTCATAACATCAAGATGTCATCAGCTGAAATTTGAAGGAAATTAATTCATTTTTTATAGCGGCATATTGGTCCAGGGCCATCTTCACAATTCAGTTAATTTCCCTTTCATCAAATCTTCCTTTCTCTCTTTAAACACTTCACCTCAGCTCTTGGCTTTCATATTGTTTGACATTCACTGGTGTCATATCTTTATAAGTGACTATCATTTTAGCTGATTGACTGCCTCCTCAGTATTCCACTCATGGGGCTCTATTTTGAGTGTCTTTCAATCCAATGTGCTGGTCCCTAAAGATCTAAGAAAATCCTACAGTGAATGTTTGTCTTATTTTCATCTGTTGAAAATCATTTTATTTGTGATTTTATTTTCAAAATACAATTTTCATTATGGTTCAGCCAAAATAATATATAATGCTAGGTGCATCGTTACTACCTGCATTCTACAGGATGCAAAGCATTGGCAATGTCCCACCTCTGATCTCTGTATTCTCTCTTTTTTTTCAGGAAACCAGAATAAACTGCATCCGAATAGCCCGGAAAGGTAATTCAACATGAATATTTTCATTGACCAAAACGGTGACATTTTATGGATATCCCCGGGTCTCTGAAGTCCTGTAGGCTTTACTGTAGCATGTTGACCTTACACTCTAAATGCAACTCCAAAGACCTGAACCCAACAATTTGTGTTGGGTCCAGGTCCAAACAAGAAGCAGGGGGATTTCTCTGAAGATCCATGTTGTTTAGTGATGAGGCAGACTCCTGTGATCTTTCCTCTCCTTGCCTTCAGAGAAAAGGACAGCAAGCAGGGAGAGATTAGAGATCAGGCTTTCATCATGTTTGTTTGGGGGGACACAACCATATCAAAGGCAGTTCCACTGTTCCCGTCAGACAGCTACAATACTCGGAGGGGGAGAGAAACATCTGACGGCTTTTGACCCCTGTCTGCTCAAGAAGGGCCCTTCACATCAAAAACACAGATGGAACTACCTGAGCCCATCAATATGAGCAATGTTTCTCCCCCCTTCCTCCCTCCCACTCTCTATCACACAGCCACAGGGACTCAAATGGACATGAAAAGGGTATAGAAATTGACTTCTGATGGCACGACAGGCTCTCCCCCTCTGCCGTTGTTCGATGTCGCATCGTGCTGACTAAAAGTAATGTATTTATAGTTATCATAGCGCTGCAACAGTAAGCTAGTCTTGCTAGTAAATTGACTTGGCAAGGTGTACTTTTCGGTGAAGGCCTCTTTTTGTGACTGAGTAATGAAAGAGACCAAGCTCTCTTGAAGCATGAATCCAAAAGGCAAGGCAAGCCATTCTAGCTCTGCGTCTCACTCCATCTGCTCCTCCCAGACACCCAGTTGGGCTTTGATTAATTACGCCTCGACACATTGATGAACATTACACAGTACATGTCTCTTTTCTCTAGCACATACTGTAGGCAGTGAGAGAGAGAGAGGGAAAGAAAAGATAAAGGGCCTTGATGAGAACCCGATGAAAATGAATTTGAACATTCAGCCAAATTGTGTTTTAACTCCCCAAATAGCTTTCAAATGGATTATAATCAACTTTAGCTACTTTTTAATCAGCCTTTTAACATCCTGCTTGAAAAACGGGAAATAATATGGTGTCCGACAGGTTAAGTAAGAAGACCAGCTTTATAAACTGATGGAACTAAATTGACAAATAGGATACCCCAGATCATTTTAAATGTCAAGGTACAACACATCAGTGCCAGTGGTTAGTAATTTTTTTATCTATGTGATCCCTCTAATGTTAAAAATGGTTGCTGCTGCATCACCGCATTTTACTTGTCGTGAAGCGTTACTTTTAAACAGCCTATGATCAGCAAAGTGCAGGACAATTATTTGGGTTTAGATAACAAAGCTGGAGATTGCATATCAACTTCCAGGTGACAATTTAATTAACAATCTCTTGGCTGCTCCCAACACAACAATAGACTTCCATTTCTCCTCTAAGTGCCAATTTCCCCACTCTCAGCCAGCCGGTAGGTGTATGGATTAATGTGGAAAAAATGTCATGTTTGGCTAATAGAAATTCCCAGACTAAGTGTGGCAAGATGATCCTATCTGTCCAGGGTGTCAGTTAAATAAATATATTTTTCCCCCGCAGCCATGTTATTGGGATGAAAAATATAGGCCTACTCCTGTATTTCACATGATGAATTGAAGTTATATATTGCTTCTCCATCTCTCTGTGTTGGTAGTGTAGCAAAGAAGGGGGTCGAGTGATAAATGGCACATATGTGAGAGCAGAACTAATAAACGGGCTCTGCCCTATCACTAAAATGGCCACCCCGGTCAGAACTACAGATCACAAAATGGCCGACTGCCAAAACTACACTTCCCAGAAGCAAGGGGAAGCCTCAGAAGGTGTGGCCGACCCACAGATAAAGGGTCAAGACAAACCAGGAAGAGGGAGAGAAAGGGCTGGAAGGATCTGTGAACCATGGTGAAAGAGACGATATATATCGGCTGGATTTACCATGTATGAGCTGGACTGTTTGGACGTGCCTGTTGGCGTTTGGACCTGGACCTACCGAGAACCCGATTTGTGTACCGAACCCTGCTATCTTTGACCTTGCCTGCGGCCTGGGTGGACTAGGATGGAGAAACAAACACACTGTTCGAAAGAACTCTCATTCTGGGGTGATTTTGGTGACAGTTTCCCAATTAATTTGTGACAAACGCTCCTAATCTTGAAGTGATTTGCCACACCTGGTGGAGAATGCGGGCAAATGGACTAACCATACCGCTGGTTAGGTAGAGAGAAAAAAAATTCAGTTAGCACTCCAAAGGGGAGTCAGTTTTTTTTGTGGCTTTGTTTGGTTATGACAGTTTTCTCGGGAAAATGAGTATGGAGCTAGCCATACAGGCCCTGTTACAAGTGGCGGCCGCGCAACAAGAGGCAACTAGAGCTCAACAAATAACTCATCAGGATGCAATGCGAATGTATCAGGACACGTTACAGGTCCAGCACCGCACCAACCAGCTGCTCAGAGAGGATCAAGAGAGAAACACCCGGGAGTTAAGAGAAGGCCTAAAGGAGCTAGCGGACCAAATTGGGGCTCAGTTACCAGCTGGAAATACCCAGAGGCGGGCCAATCATTTTCCTCAAAAAATGACAAAGCAGGATGATGTGGAAGCATATGTCACCACCTTCAAAAGGACGGCAGAGAGGGAGAGGTGGCCGAAAGAAGAATGGGCAGGGCTTCTGGCACCATACCTGGCAGGGGACGCTCAAAAAGCGTATTTCGACCTGGAGTTGAAAGATGCACAGGATTACGATAAAATAAAGGGAGAGATTCTAACTAGACTGGCAGTGACCGATACCGTGAGGGCACACCGCTTCCACCAGTGGTCCTACCGACCTGGACAAACCCCCGAACACAGATGTTCAACTTGATTCACCTGGCACGGAAATGGTTGCAACCGGAGACCCATTCATCCGCTGAGATCGTCGAGGCCATTGTACTCGACCAGTTTCAGCGAGGTCTACCCCAAGAAGTTCGACGATGGGTTGGCCAGAACGAGGTACTTTCCACCGACCTTCTCGTGGGCCTGGTTGAAGGGTATTGTACGGCAGGAATAGCTGAGCAGGCACAGGAGGAAAGATCCCCATTCCCCAGGCCTGGGCGAACCAGCGAACAGAGTAAGACTGTCCCAACATTTGGAGGGGGAAGAAAGCAGTGTGGGGCCGTGAGGAAAGAATCACAATGGGGACAAGACACTACGGAAAAAGCCGGGACCGGGGATTGAGGGGGTCCCCCCCCCCCCCGAAACCCTATTATCTGTTACAATTGTAATCAACCGGGACATATTGCAGCCTAATGCCCTATTAAAGAAGAGCCAATGTAACCTCGGTGAAAAAGAAGAAGCTGATATATGGTATGCATGTCCTTTGGTAATCACTGTACTTGAAAGATCAAAAAACAAACATAAGTGTAAGGTTGAAGGGATTCCGGCAGTATGCTAACCGTGGTCGTTGCAAACCTAGTGCCGACTCATAAGCTGGATACAAGTCAGGATATCAGTGTTACGTGCATTCATGGGGATACCCGTCTGTACCCCACAGCCTTAGTGAGCATACAAACCGAGGACGGTCTGCTGGATTGTGAGGTTGGCGTGGTCCCAAAGATGCCATATGATGTAATACTGGGTAGATACTTTCCTAACTTTGCGAAGTTAGGCCAGAAGAACGGCATATTTGAGAAGCCACCAACCCTGACCAAGCAGGAAGTAGCATGTAGCCTTCAAGCCAAGAAAAGGGGTCTCCCAGGGGCCAACATCACAGGTGCTAGTAGGGGAGGAAGAAGTGGCAGACCTCGTTGATAACGAGCAGCCCGGTACTAGTGGGGCTGGTGATCAATCTGAATCCAGAGGACGACTATCTAAAACCAGCAGACCTGGCAGGGTCCCTGACTAATTTCGGGACGGCCCAAAACCAGGATCCAACCCTGCAGCAAGCCAGAACAGATATGCAGGTCATAGATGGTACTCCCATAAATGACGGGATGATGCCTAATAGTTTTCCCCACTTCATCATGAAAAAGGGTTTGGTGTACAGAGTCTCAAAGATAGGGGTTGATGTGGTGGAACAGTTGGTCCCCAGCCGGTACCGGAGGACAGGACTGGTTCTAGCTCATGGGCACATTCTGGGTGGACAACTTGGTCTCGATTAAAACCCGAGACCGGATTGTAAGGAGGTTTTACTGGCCAGGAATTCAGGCTGAAGTAACTCGGCATTGTGGAGAGTGCCCGGAGTGCCAGTTAACAGCTCCCAGACCAGCTGTTAGAAGCCCGTTAGTGCCACTACCTATTAATCGAAACGCCATTTGAGAGGATAGCAAAGGATATAGTGGGCCCACTTCCCAAATCCGCACCAATACATTCTGGTCATTCTAGATTATGCCACTTGCTACCCAGAAGCCATTCCCCTTTGGACGATGGCTTCCAAAAATATTCCCAATGAATTAGTGCTCCTGTTCACCATGGTGGAGCTTTGTAAATTGTGGCATGTGAAACAGTTGAGGACATCGGTTTATCATCCTCATACAGAGGATGAGAGATTCAACCGTACCCTGAAGTCAATGCTTAGGAAGGTAATCGATAAGGATGGGAAAAACTGGGATTGCATGTTGCCGTATCTGATGTTTGCCATTAGAGAGGTTCCTCAAGCCTCGCTGGGGTTTTCCCCCTTTGAGCTGGTATATGGGAGGCACCCCCGGGGAATCTTAGACATTGCTCGGGAAACCTGGGAGCACCAATCCACCCCGTATACTTGTGTCATAGAGCACGTCACGGCTATGCAAGACAGGATAGCCACAGTCATGCCCATCGTCAGAGAGCACATGAGACAAGCACAAGAGCACCAGCGGCACACTTATAACCGACAGGCTACCCTGATGGAATTTCAACCGGGAGATAAGGTGTTAGTGCTGATCCCCACGGTAGAGTGCAAACTACTAGCCACATGGAAAGGACCATATGACGTACTGGAGAGAATAGGAGAAGTTCATTATCAGATCCGACAGCCAGGTCGACAGCCCCAGGAACAGATCTATCACATAAACCTGTTAAAAGCATGGAGAGAGAGAGAAATTCCTCTGACCCCCCCAGAGCCAAAGAAAAGACAGCCTTTGCAACCCCTGACGGTTTGTTTCAATACACCGTCATGCCATTCGGCTTACACGGGGCCCCAGCCACCTGTCAACGGCTAATGGACAAGGTCCTAAAACTGCACCAAGCGTACGCCGCAGCTTATTTAGATAACGTGGGGATCTACAGCCCAGATTGGGAATCCCACTTACCCCGGGTACAGGCAGTGTTAGACACCCTTAGAAAGGCAGGGCTCACGGCAAACCCTGCCAAGTGTTACATGGGGTTAGAGGAAACAGAGTATCTGGGATACACCGTGGGAAGAGGGATAATCAAACCCCAATGTAAGAAGGTGGAGGCAATTAGAGAATGGCCGAAACCAGTAAATAAGAAGCATGTTCGAGCCTTCCTAGGGCTGACCGGTTACTACCGGAAGATCATCCCAAGTTATGCCACAGTGGCCGCCCCACTCACCGACATGACTAGAGCCAGAAGGCCAAACATGGTCAAATGGAATGAAAGGGCCACCAAAGCTTTTAGGACATTACAGGAGGCTCTCTGCTGTAATCCAGTGCTGGTGGTACCAGACTTTGAGAAAGAGTTTGTGGTTCAGACGGATGCCTCAGAGGTCGGCTTGGGAGCACTGCTATCCCAAGAGGTAGAAGGGGTGGAACACCCCGTCCTGTTAAGCAGGAAGCTGGAACCACGGGAGACCAACTACTCAGTTGTTGAGAAAGAGGTGCTGGCAGTAAAGTGGGCTCTAGAAAGCCTGAAATACTACCTGCGTGGCGCCACTTCACCCTCATCAGTGACCATGGCCCACTCTCCTGGATGCATAGGGCTAAAGAGAAATACGTTCGGGTGATGCGGTGGTTTTTGAGTCTCCAACCGTTTCACTTTGACTTAAACCACAGAGCAGGGAAGGAATTGGGAAATGTGGATGGGTTATTCCACATGCACGCATATTTTGCTGCGGTAGCCCGACCTAGGGGGTCGGATCTAGGGGGGAGATGTGTGGCAAAGAAGGGGGTCGAGTGATAAATGGCACATATGTGAGAGCAGAACTAATAAACTGGCTCTGCCCTATCACTAAAATGGCCTCCCCGGTCAGAACTATAGATTACAAAATGGCCGACTGCCAAAACTACAATTCCCAGTAGCAAGGGGAACCCTCAGAAGGTGGGGCCGACCCACAGATAAAGGGTCAAGACAAACCAGGAAGAGGGAGAGAAAGGGCTGGAAGGATCTGTGAACCATGGAGAAAGAGACGATATATATCGGCTGGATTTACCGTGTATGAGCTGGACTGTTTGGACTTACCTGTTGGCGTTTGGACCTGGACCTACCGAGAGCCCGATTCATGTACCGAACCCTGCTATCCTTGACCTTGCCTGTGGCCTAGGTGGACCAGGACGGAGAAACAAACACACGGGTACTGTCCTGTTCAAAAGAACTCTCATTCTGTGGTGATTTTGGTGACAGTTTCCCACTTAATTTGGGACAAACGCTCCTAATCTTGAGGAGATTTGCCACAGTAGGAACAAAGTCTTTAATGAATTTTCGGCCAACTACAGTGCCTTCAGAAAGTATTCACACTCCTTGACTTTCTCCACATTTTGTTGTGTTACAGCCTGAATTTTTAAAAGGATTAAATGGATAAAGATTGTTTTGCCGCTGGCCTACACACAATACCCAATAATGTCAAAGTGGAATTATGTTTTTTGAAATTTTACCTATTCATTAAATGAAAAGCTGAACTGTCTTGTGTGAATATGCATGCAGCCACTTTCTTATGGCAAATGTATATAAGTTCAGGAGTAGAAATGTGCTTAACAAGTCACATAATAAGTTGCATGGACTGACTGTGTACAATAATAGAGTTTAACATGATTTTTGAATGACTATCTCTACTTTGTGCCCCACACATACAATAATCTGTAAGGACCCTCAGTCGAGCAGTGCATTTCCAACACAGATTCAACTATAAAGACCATGGAGGCTTTCCAAAGCCTCGTGAAGAATGGTACCCATTGGTAGATGGATTTAAAAAAAGAAGACATTGAGTATCCAGTTGAGCATGGTGAAGTTAATGATAACATTTTGGATGGGGTATCAACACACCCAGATACAGGCCTCCTTCATATCTCTGATGACCTCATGGGATTTCACGAAGAGGCCAATGGTGACTTTAAAACAATTTCAGGAGAGAACTGAGGATGGATCAACAACATTGTAGTTACTCCACAATACTATTCTAAATGACAGAGTGAAAAGAAGGAGGGGTAAAACGATTAATGTAATGGAGCTAAGCACATGCAAAATCCTAGAGGAAAACCTGGATCAGTCTGCTTCCCATCAGATACTGGGAGATGAATTCACCTTTCAGCGGGACAATAACCTAAAACACATGGCCATATCTACAGTACACTGAGGTTGCTTACCAAGAAGACAGTGAATGTTCCTGAGTGGCCCTTTTAACTTCAATGTACTTTAAAATCTATGGCAAGACTTGAACATGTTTGTCTCGCAATGACCAACAACCAATTTGACACAGCTTGAAGAATTTTGAAAAGAATATTGGGCAAATGTTGCACAATACTCGTGTACAGAACCCCAAGGATTAACATCAACTGGGCTGTAGTGGAGTGGGTTGAGAGTTTCAAGTTCCTTGGTGTCCACATCACCAACGAACAATCATGGTTCAAACACACCAAGACAGTCGTGAAGAGGGCACGACAAAACCTTTTCCCCCTCAGGAGATTGAAATGATTTGGCATGGGTCCCCAGATCCTCAAAAAGTTCTACAGCTGCACCATCGAGAGCATCCTGTCCGGTTGCATTACCGCCTGGTATGACAACTGCTTGGCATCTGACCGTAAGGTGCTACAGAGGGTAGTGTGTACGGCCCAGTACATCACTGGGGCCAAGCGTCCTGCAATCCAGGATCTATATAATAGGCGGTGTCAGAGGAAAGCCCATAAAATTGTCATAGACTCCAGTCACCCAAGTCATAGACTGTTTTATCTGCTACCGCACGACAATCTAGCATCAAAAGGATCGTTAACAGCTTCTGCCCCCAAGCCATAAGCCTGCTGAACAATTAATCAAATGGCCACCGGACTATTACATTGACCCCCCCCCCCCCCCCCCAATTGTTTTGTACAGTGCTGGTACTCGCTGTTTATTATCTATGCATAGTCCCTTCACCCCTACCTACATGTACAAATTACTTCAACTGACCTGTACCCACGCACAATGACTCGGTACCGTTACCCCTGTATATAGCCTCGTTATTGTTATGTTATTGTGTTTTTTTTATTTTACTTGGTAAATGTTTTCTTAACTCTTCTTGAACTGCACTGTTGTATAAGGGCTTGTAAGTTAGCATTTCACGGTAAGGTTGTATTCGGTGCATGTGACAAATAAAGTTTGATTGGATTTGACAATCCAGGTGTGGAAAGCTCTTAGAAACTTACCCAGAAAGACTCACAGCTGTAATCGCTGCCAAAGGTGCTTCTACAAAATATTGACTTAGGGGTGTGAATACTTATGTAAATTTGATATTTCTGTATTTCATTTTCAGTAAATTTGCACACATTTCTAAAAACATGTTTTCACTTTGTCATTATGGGGTATTGTGTGTAGATGGGTGAGAAAAACAAATATATTTAATCCATTTTGAATTCAGCCATTAACTTAACAAAATGTGGAATAAGTCAGAGTACGAATGCTTTCTGAAGGGAGGCTGGCTGAATTAGTTATACCTGTCACCCTTGTACGTCAAGCAAACGTGTGGTACACAAAAAGAATACCTGTGATACTCGTGTATAGAACTCCAAGGATGTATCCATTTTGTCAGGGGAGACATAAGGCTCAGAGTCCATTAGTCTATGTGATCTGTACACCAATGACATCTATGGTAATTATCTGAATAAATGTGATAGACTGTAAAAACATTAGTGTCAGAGTACATACAAGGCTGCTAAAACGTTGGGACTATCCCCTATCATATACAGTATTTGGTGATTTTTCATTAAAATGTACTGTAAGAGTTCTCCCCCATAGGGATGAGGTCGGTAAAATGCCCCTGGGCCTGGTTGTACAAGGAGAGGGCTAAAACATGGCTTATTTTCCCTTTCCTCTGCCCCAGATCTCATTCTGCCCTTGTGAGCCTCTTTATTCCATCCGCTAGTTAGCTATCTAGACCTCTTTCCTTAGGCCAGCTCTGACTTTCTCCTCCACTAGAGAATGGCAGTGCAAATGTTCCTAAAGGCACAGTAGGGCTGGTTGCAGGGCTGTTATGGCCAAAAGGAGAGGCTGACACTACACAGAGAAAGTAGATAAGTGGGTTCCTGCTACAAGACATAAAAAGCGTCTTGCTTCTCCTACCATTTCCATAAGTGTAGAGCTTTGTGCCAATGAGATGAGTAACTTGTTATTATTATAATAATGGCCTTTACCGTATCTTACAGACACCGGGACACCTTGAAATTATACTGGGGAAAGGGGAATACCTAGTCAGTTGCACAACTGAATGCATTCAACCGAAATGTCTTCCCTATTTAACCCCTCTGAATGAGAGAAGTGCAGGGGCTGCTTTAATCGACTTCATTGGCACCTAAGGAGCAGTTGTTAACTGCCTTGCTCAAGGGCAGAACAGCAAATTTTTCCACCTTGCCGGTTAGGGGATTTGAACTAGCAACCTTTCGGTTACGGGCCCAATGCTCTTAACGGCTAGACTACCTGCCATCCATATTCTAATGTACTTGTGTGGATTTAAATTAACCACACGATCATCTTGGATTGTCTTGGATTTCTTCCACAAAAAAACACTGTTTTGATGTGGTATTTAACATACTGCGGTTGTACAGAATGTCTTCGTCTTCAAGCAAAGTCACCTTCATTGGGGCACACGGTTGAAAACGAAAAGGTCCAGATAGGCACTCTATTTCGGTCTGTGTTCTTCTGTTTGGTGCCCGTTGAACACGACCCAGGTACTCAGTGTGGCAGTTTGTGAAGACCCTCCACAACATTCCCCAGTCCTTGACAACTGTTATCCCTGGCCTCATACACGGGATAGGAGGGTTGAGATATACTGTATCACTCGAAGACACAAAGGGCTTTTGTTGTCGTAGGAGACACATCTTTCCCCAATTGCTATTAAAAGAGCAGATAAATAGCCAATATGATTTGCCTATTGAAAAGCTCTCACATGACAGTGGTCTGTTTGTGTCTCCCGTCCAATTATTTTGTCTAATGAACACAAGGTGTCTATATTAGCGGCAGCTCATGCTCCGGTGAGGTCATGGTGATTCTCTACTGGCTGCTTAAAATGTGGGCACCACACACCTTTTTGTAAATGTTTTTATTGTACATTCTGGTAGCCAGACAGTTTCAATATGTAACAATCGTCCCTTGAAACATACTGCCATGGAAATAAATTCAACCGTGCATATGAATGCACAGATGTGGCGGTGAAGAGTCAGTCTGTTTTGAAACATTCCATCTTTTCTCAGCAGTCAGGGTGTTAGTGTGAATGCAGCCATTGTAATGTTACGAGTCAGGATTTGACAGAGTGATGGCTGTTGTGTATGATAAGCATTGATTATTATTGACCTGCATTTTAAGCCTGTACATTTCTTCCTTTCTCTGTATCCTTTTTTCTGTTCCCCCCCTCTTAACCCTCTGTCTCTCTCCTTCCTTCTGTTTCGCTTGCTCTCTTTCTACCCCCCTCTCTGTCCCACCTCCTTTCTCTCTCCCTTCATCCCTCCCCATCTCTGCTTCCCCCCCTACTCCCTTCATCACTCTCTCTCAGCGGCCTGTAAGGACCACCGGCGGGCTCTGGAGGTGTCCCAACACTCAGAGGAGATGGGGCTGATCCTGGGGGTGTGTGCTGGGGGCCTGGTGGTGCTCATCCTGCTCCTGGGGGCCATCATCATCATCATCAGGAAGGGGTGAGTCACTGGCCCACATTTTTATACCACTTCTCGGTCCTCACTCAATTAGCCAAATAGGTAACTTTCCTCAGAGACACATGATTACCACACAGGGTGGTAAATAATTTGTTTCCTATTCTCTGGACCACACAAACCATGCTTGTGTATCTGTAGAATGTTGGTGCTATTTTTTAGATTCTACCCTCGAGTCTTCCCTAGAACTCATATTTGCCTTTCCAAAGGGCCAGGTTGTTTTGGAGAGGGAGAGAGAGATGCACTACTGTTCCCTTATGGTGTATCAGAGGGACCACACCGTTCTCAACTCATCATTTAATTACACATGCCGGGCAGTGGCATGACCCATAAATGAGAGGTTAATTTGGAGGGAAAATGTGTGCTTAAGGTAGATAATTAGCCTAGCCACTAGCTCCCAAAGGTCTCACCTCCCCGCAGGTGGTGACAACGAGAGGGTCGCCTTACACACCTTTTATGGTGGCATATGACCCAGATGTTACACCCTACTCATATACTCCGTTTCACAGGAGTGACTTGACACTGCCCTGAGGGGAGTGTCTGGGTTTTGCCTGCTTTTTAATGGTCCTCTATGATATTTAAATCAAATACACATTTGTATCATTCAAATGAATGATACAGTGCCCTCCATAATTATTGGGACAGTGAAGTTGGTTTCTTCTTTTAGCTGTATACTTGACCCATTTGGATTTGAAATCAAACAATGGTATTTTCATCCATATCGGGTGAACCGTTTAGAAATGACAGAACTTTTTGTACATAGTCCCAACATTTTAGGGGATCAAAATTATTTCGGACAAATTCACTTGTATTAAAGTAAATGTGTATTAAAGTAGTAAAAAATAAGTATTTGTTTTCCCAAATTCATAGCATGCAATGACTACGTCAAGCTTGTGACGACACATTTGTTGGATGCATTTGCTGTTTTTTGGTTGTGCCTCAGATGGTTTTGTGCCCAATAGAAATGAATGGTAAACATTATGTAATTAAGAGTAAAATGTTTCTAATCACTTCTACATGAATGTGGATGCTACCATGATTACGTATAATCCTAAATTAATGTGAATCGTGATGAGTGAGAAAGTTACAGATGCACAAATATCACACACCCAAAACATGCTAACCTCTCACCATTACAATAACAGGGGAAGTTAGCATTTTTTGGGGTGGGTATCATATTTGTGCTTCTGTAACTTTCTGCACTGTAATCTAATTGTCATTGTTTGATTTCAAATCCAAACTTTTGGATTAGAGCCAAAAGACAAATTATTTACTGTCCCAATAATTTCGGAGAGCACTGTATATACCCCTAATTCTTGAGGGATATTTAAATGCCTCATGAGCTTAGTTTCAACCCCATCATAACTCAGAATCTGGTCTATGCTTGTTCAGGTGACTGCGTCATGAAGCTGGTTGAGAGAATGCCAAGAGTGTGCAAAGCTGTCATCAAGGCAAAGGGTGGCTATTTGAAGAATCTGAAATATATAATATTTTTTGATTTGTTTAACACTTTTTTTTTGGTTACTACATGAATCCATAAAGAAAAACTCTTGAATGAGTAGGTGTTCTAAACTGTTGACCGGTAATGTACATTTACACATTGAGCAGGGATGTTGTCGGGAGAACTCAGTTCATATCGTTTCCAGTCTATTAAAGCATCAGTAGCTATCTGTCGCATTTGCATGACTATGGAGAGGATATAATTAAAAGGTTCCTGTTGGTTCCGGTTAAAAATGCCTTACCAGTGTAACAAACATACTGTGGGCGGCAGGTTAGCGGTTAAGAGCGTTGGGCCAGTAACCGAAAGGTTGCCGGTTCAAATCACAGAGCCGGCAATGTGGAAAGATCTGTCGTTCTGCCCTTTAGCAAGGTAGTTAACCCCCAACAACTGCTCCCCAGGTGCCGATGATGTCGATTAAGGCAGACCCCGCACCTCTCTTATTCAGAGGGGTTGAGTTAAACGCAGAATACATATTTCGGTTACATGCATTCAGTTGTGCAACTGACTAGGTAACCCCCTTTCCCTATATGTAGCCTATTAAAATATACGATATATCCAAAAGTATGTGGACACCCCTTCAAATTAGTGGATTTGGCTATTTCAGCCACACCCGTTGCTGACAGGTGTATAATATTGAGTACATAGCCATACAATCTCCATAAACAAACATTAGCTGGCCTTACTGAAGAGCTCAGTGACTTTCAATGTGGCACCGTCACAGTGACCTTTCCAACAATCAGTTTGTCAAATTTCTGCCCTGCTAGAGCTGCCCCGGTCAACTGTAAGTTCTGTTTATTATGAAGTGGAAATGTGTAGGAGCAACAATGGCTCAGCCACAAAGTTGTAGGCCACACAAGCTCACAGAACGGGACCGCCGAGTGCTGAAGCGCATACAAATGGTCTGTCCTCAGTTGCAACACTCACTACAGAGTTCCAAACTGCCTCTGGAAGCAACGTCAGCACAAGAACTGTTCGTTGGGTGCTTCATGAAATGGGTTTCTATGGCCGAGCAGTAAGCCTAAGATCACCATGCTCAGTGCCAAGCGTTAACTGGAGTGGTGTAAAGCTCGCCGCCATTGGACTCTGGAGCAGTGGAAACGCGTTCTCTGGAGTGATGAGTCACACTTCACCATCTGGCAGTACAACGGACGAATCTTGGTTTGGCGGATGCCAGGAGAACACAACCTGCCTGAATGCATAGTGCCAACTGTAAACTTTGGTGGAGGAGGAATAATGGTCTGGGGCTGTTTTTCATGGTTCGGGCTATGCCCCTTAGTTCTAGTCAGGGACGTCACTAGGCCTGTTTTAAAATATTCATTAGACCCCCCTAAATAAATAAATATATCAGTCAATATATTTTCTCTGTGATTTCTTTTTTTTCCGTCAACCGTTCCATCGCATCTTATTAAACTTCTTACTGGGTCGTGCACTAGGACCTGGGGGAGGTTGCTGCTGCATCCGCTAGTGACTGTTAGGCCTACTTGTAGCTAACATTTTGGTTAACGTTAGCTACTTCTGTGGCTTGAGACTGCTAGCTAACAGTAAACGGACAGGAACAGGCTCTGACAGGACGGATTCATGCAGATATGCTACAATGTGAATGTGTGGTACGTTAGAACAGAGAACTCACTACTATAGACTTTTGTCATAATCAAAGCTTTGTTGACCAATACGTTTTTATTTGAGGCTTCCTGTAAGTTACAGTGTAAACGATGTTGCGAGCTAGCTACCGGTTAACGTTGTATTTTAAATTTGTTAAATTCGTTATTTTAAATTAAGTTATGTTGCGACGATATCTAATTAACGTTGTATTTAATGTAGTTTTGCTATCTGTGCCAGGCTATAAATGAGACAGATGACGTAACATCATGCACATGTCTTTTCATACTCAATTGCTTTCATTCAGTAGGCCATTGCAAAACAATTATCAGTAGATCATGTGTAGAAAAGGTGACATAGTGTTGATCACAATGTCATTGTATTATCCTCAATTTCTCAACTGTAGGCTAGCTAACGACTAACTTTAGATGGATATACGGAAATTCTTCAAGGGAGGCAGTGCCAGCAGCTCTGCCGAAGGCCAATCCGGCGAGAAATGAAGATTTTACCAGTTCAAACAAACAAATTAAAACTTAAACTGATTAATCACCTATTAAGCCTTGAGTTAGTGTAAATATGAGTTTAATAACAATACATGTCAAAACACAGTAGACAAGAATGAGGGAAAGAAGCTGGAGGCTGACAGGGCTGAGGGAGCATGTCTGATGAAGGTTAATGATGAAACAGAGTAGATGTTTAAGCTTGCAGTTAAGAGGGACAACAAACAGATCCAGACAGGGAGGGAGAACAAACAGATCCAGACAGGGAGGGAGAACAAACAGATCCAGACAGGGAGGGAGAACAAACAGATCCAGACATGGAGGGGCAACAAACAGATCCAGACAGGGAGGGGCAACAAACAGATCCAGACAGGGAGGGGCAACAAACCGATCCAGACAGGGAGGGAGAACAAACCGATCCAGACAGGGAGGGACAACAAACCGATCCAGACAGGGAGGGACAACATACAGATCCAGACAGGGAGGGACAACAAACAGATCCAGACAGGGAGGGACAACAAACAGATCCAGAGAAAGAAAGTAAGCAAGCTGCTGCAGCAACTCCTTCCAGAAATTAGAGAGATTTAGGTGACAAAGACTGGGCCCAGACAAGTGAGGCTGAATAGCTACCCACACAAAAGTTTTGGTACACAGAAAAGGGAATTTCAGCACTGCTGGTTTGAGGAGTACAATTGGGTAGAGTCCTCTGTCCACAAAAACGCAGCTTTCTTTTAGATTTTTGTTTGTGCAAAAACATTACATTTGACTCTTTTTGTCAGTAATGGCTGCAAAAATTTGAAAAAAGCTTTTTTATCTTCGGTAAACATGAGATGGCACAAACACACAGACAGTGTTATGGCATGGCAAAGCTACCAGGCAACTAGCATTCATGGGAACATTGCTCAGATTTTAACATCTGCCCATGCTAGTGATATTGCAGAGAGAAGGGAGTATCTGAGGAGAATTGTTGCGGTCACCTCAATGTTAGGAAGACTCTCTTTCCGTGCCAGTGATGAATCTAGTGAAAGCATAAATAGAGGGACTTTTCTTGAATGTATGGAGCTTTTAAAGGAGTTTGACCCTTTCCTGCAAAGGTACAATACTCCATCAAATGCGACGTATCTCTCTCCAGAATCTCAGAATGACATGATCGAATGCTGTGCTCGAGATTACGGACACCATTTCAGTTTCTTGGAGAATGTGTATTAGTTGTTCAGTATATCCCCAGTTAACCACAAGTTCAAACTTAGAGAACTTGTACAGCTCTCAAACACTCGCTGGGCATGCCGGCTGCGGTCCATAAATGCAGTCCTGGACACTTTAACTGCAATTTAACTCCATTGGATCCCCCATGGCTGTTGGTCTGAGAGCAAAGCTTCATAAGTTCTCCACCGTGTATTTGCTACTGATGTTTCAGTGCCTTCTTTCTATAACTGAGGGATTACATAAATTCCTCCAGAAAGAGACTGTAGACCTGGCAGAGGCTTGTTTTGGCAAACAAGCTGTATGTGACACACTGGTAGGCAAACGCACAGATGCATTTACAACAGAACTTTAACAGAACCAAAGCACTCTGTGAAATTCACAATATGCCAGAGGCAGATGCAGCAAGAAAGCGCAAACAAAGGAAAATGGGATATTTTATGGTGGAGACCTACTTGGGTTTAGGAGCAGAATTGTCATGTTCACAAACAATGAAAACAGAGTTGTTGCTCCCCTGCTTGGACAAGATGGATTCTTGACTGTAGATGCAGGTCTGCTCAAAGGCATACATGCATGCAGCCCCAATTCAAAAAAACTTCCTCGATACATCATTCTTAACAGAGTTTACCAAGCACTACCTGCATTGATGTTAAAACAGAAGAGATGTTGGTGGCCAGAAACTTTCTTGCCTGGAAAAGAGAGGCTGGATGTCCTCCCAAAGATATGCCTGCTGTGCATAACCTCCTGGATGATGATATGTTTCCTTCTCTGAAGGAAATCATTCACGTTCCCTCACAATTCCTGTGAGCAGCTGCTCCTGTGAAAGGTCCTTTAGTGCACTGTTCCATATGCCCTCCTGGTTGTGTAAGAAAAGGCTTGCAAGTCTTGCAGCCATGTCCATTGAGGGTGAGTGTTTGTGCCACTAAGCCACAATAGTGTCATTGACCACTTTGCCACCTTTAAAAATAGGAGGTACACTTTGATGCATCCACCCACAAAATAAGCATCAAAAGAGAGAAGCAGGAGGAGCAGTTCCTTAATATAGGTTGTAATATTTGTTTGGGATCTTCCTTTTTAAAAATCAGATTTAGCTCATTAGTTGAATTTAGTTTTGCCCCTTTGTGGATGATACTGTTTTTTTTCTAATGGTATAACATGACCTGCATCTCTTTCTCTCTCCTGTAATTTAATCCTCCCGTGTATGATAGTTTTGGCCTGCCTCACTAACGACGCCTTTTGCCTATTCCCTGCCTGTACTTTAGACTATCGGATTTCCTGTTATCAACCTATTGCCTGATCTCCTAGATGACATTACTAGCCTTTTCCATGCCTGTACTGTTGCCTTTTTGGACCCCCTGTGTATGACCTTCTGCCTGCCCCTGGACCCAGCTACCAGCTCTCTGTCTCCCATCGTGTTCATTACACACAAACTATGAGACGGGTATACTTTTAGCCAACCTTGACCTAAAATAACCTTATTTTGATAGATTTTACACCCATTGTTACTTTAAAAATACATGATGAAAATACGTTTTGTGGGCTTTAAAAAAATATTCCTGGGGGAGAATGCCCAGACCCCCCCTAAAAGAGGCATAGCCCCCCTATCCGTGAATCTCTAGTGACGTCCCTTGTTCCAGTGAAGGGGGATCGTAATGCTTCAGCATACAATGACATTCTAGACGATTCTGTGCTTCCAACTTTGTGGCAACAGTTTGGAGAAGGTCTTTTCTTGTTTCAGCATGACAATGCTCCCATGCACAAAGCGAGATCCATACGGAAATGGTTTGTCGAGATCGGTGTGGAAGAACTTGACTGGCCTGCACAGAGCCCTGACCTCAAGCTCATCTAACACCTTTGGAGCAGACTGCGAGCCAGGCCTAATCGCCCAACATCAGCGCCCGACCTCAATAATGCTCTTGTGGCTGAATGGAAGCAAGTGGAAAGCCTTCCCTGAAGAGTGGAAGCTGTTATAGCAGCAAACGGGGGACCAACTCCATATTAATGCCCATGATTTTGGAATGAGATGTTCGACAAGCAGGTGTCCACATACTTTTGGTCATGTAGTGTATCTAGACCTATGAAAAATATGTTTATTTATCAAGTTATTTTATTTTCAATGAAGTCCAGTCTCAAGTCATATGACTTGAGTCCACACCTATGGCATGCACAACCCTGGAGAAGATAGCAGCTAGCGCTGCTTGCCCCAACACATTGTTCCAGATTACTCCACTAAGCCACCATGAAGTTAGCTCTTAGCGGTATGATTGCTACATTTGCTCTGGCAGGAAGTGACATGGTTTACTCGTTAAAGGGGAAAACAGTGACATATTCAATTAGAGGCTGGTCTAGCTGCTTTGGCTGTGGTTTGGTCCTGTCACCGTGTGGTAAACACAGAGACCCTTGCCATTTTCACTCTAATGAATCCATCCCTCGGCCGGCATTTCTTGCATTTTCTATCTTCTTTCTCTTTTCTCTGCCCTCCCTCCCGCTCACTCGCCAGACGGGACTACTACTCTTACTCTTACTATCCGTAAGTGACGCCACCCTCCTACCTTTCCATTGTTTTGCTAATCGTTCATTCACATGCTTGTGCTCTCTGGCTGCCAATGAAGGGATTGTGGCCAAATAAAACTGTTGCTCTCTCTATCCCCCTCTCGCCCTCTCCTCTCCCATTCCCTCTATCTCTCTCTGTGTTTGTAGGAAGCCAGTGAACATAAATAAGACACCCATAACGTACCGTCAGGAGAACAGTCACATGGGATCGATGGAGCGCAGTTTCACTGACCAGAGTACCCTGCAGGAGGATGAGCGCATGGCCCTCTCTGCAGCACGCATGGCACACACCTGCAGCACGCGCAGTAAGACACACGCATACACAGGCATAAGCACACACACACACCTGCAGTATGTGCTTTCAAATAAAAACAAGACACCTGTAATCAAACTATGATTCATTCGTGGAAAACCTGAGGTCTAAAGTTTTTCCCAAAATGTTAATCAAACGCTCCCACAATATTGTGTGTGAACTTTATACCTCCGACAACATCCATTTAGTCCATTTAGAAAAGCTTCATATACCTCAGAAGCAGCTATGCTCCCTGCAGCAGATCCACAGTCTAAAATAAGATGACGAGAAAAAGAAAATTGCAAACAGATGTAAAGTGGAACACCTTCAGGCAAGAAAATGATATGTGTTTCTAGTCGTCTTCCTTCTCATCTCGATATCTTGAAATATGAAGGCGCATAACAGAAAAGGAAAGAAATAATCTTGGTTTTCATGTCCTGGGCTCAGTTGCATACAGTGGTTCGTCCTTTAAAAGTTGCAGCATACTAGAGCACAGCTTGCGTGGTGCCACAAAATTCTATGGCAAGTTATTTAAGTGCCATTAATTCTAGTTTGACCACCAAAGGGTATCTTTGAGAAGCATTTGATTTTCTTCAATAGTGGCTGTACTAGAGAATTTAAAACCTTTTTTGTAAGAACATAGTATATGAGACTGATTTTAAGAAATGTTGCTTAATTAATTTTATTAATATTATGGTGTTTCTATTCCAAGAGAAATGAAAAACCTTCTGAGTTTCCGTTAGGATGGAATGGAAAATATGGCGCTGTATAACAGTGCTGGGTTATTTAGCTAAAGAATTCCTGTGTCATGCGCGGGAGACCGGGGTTCAATTCCTCGACGGGGAGGAAGAAGTTGGCTGTCCTTGTAAGAATTTGTTCTTAACTGATTCCATGTGTTATTTCATATTTGTGATGTCTTCATATTGTTCTACAATATAGTAAAAATTAAGAAAAACTATGGAATGAGTAGGTGTGTCCAAACTTTTGAGGCCATCAAGACGTTTTTTGCAAGAGAAATTGATGATACTACAATGCAACAAATACATTGATCATCTCAGCAAGGTTTTACCCGTAGTCGTGGAGCAGGGTGGAAGTGCAACTAAAATGTAGTTTAAATAACCAAATGCATTTTGAATGTCTTTCTAGTTATTTTATTAACGAAAGCATAAAGATGTTGATGAAGAAATACTCTACTGCTGTTTTGAGTTAGAAATGTAACACTTCAGAGTACTTAAGCATAGAATACATTGCAGGTAGAGAGATGTTCACACCTAAACTAGCCGTGCTATAAATAGTCTATTGTTCTGCTAATTGGGCTACAAGTGTTTGAAAACCTGTTTTCAAAATGCCACCAGCTGTCCATCACTACTGTAAATAAAAACACATAATCTTGTTTACATTCTTTATTGTAACCACAAAGTCACAAATAATTTGTATCTATCTTTCCAATTACTTTTAGAGTTAGGGATTCATTTGATTAATATTATGGTGTTTATATTCCAAGAAAAAAGAAAAACCATCTGGGTTTCCGTTAGGAAGGAACATAAAATATGGCGCTGTAGGTACTGTAGGCTACACAGTACTGGGCTATTTAGCTAAAGAATCCCCATCTCGTGCGCAGGCACGCGGGAGACCGGGGTTCAATTCCCCAACAGGGAGGAAGGAGTAGGCTGTCCTTGTAAATAAGAATTTGTTGCATAGTTAAATAAAGGTTACACTAAGAGCATAACATTTCTACACCATAATTGTAGTCTAACCAATACCCAAATGGAGATTCAGTCAAAATATAAATCTCATTGATTTATCAAGACCAGTCCCCATGCTTGTTTCAGAGCAGTGCAAAACTGTGATAAAATAGTTGTAAGCTAATGCTTCAAATCCTATTGCTTCTAACGTCAATATGCTCTTTAAATAAATAAGACCTACACCACTTTTAACAGAACATTACTCAACACTAGTGAGACTCATGTCGCCTACGGTAGTCCTACAGTATATATGACGTGACTCTCAGCCAATAATTACATATAGAGGATTGGAGGTTTCTAAATTAAAACCAAAAGCCACCTCATGAGTATCCCGGTGGCGGCCGGTACGGGTATCTGTAGCAACGCATTTTGCATTGCGATGCGGTGACTTAGACAGCTGCGCCACTGGGGAGGCCCCATCCACAAAGTATCAAAGTACAGAGAGGTGTTGGTAAAGGTATATTGTCCTGCTAATAGCCTATAATGGGCTATTTATAATACTGTACATGGTGTCCAGGTCAGGATAACCAAAACATGTATTTATTTAAGACTATCAGAAAGAATGTTGGTACTTATTTCTTTTGATCCAAAGCCATGAATGAGTGAGTCACTCAGCTTTATGTAAGTGTCGGCTACATTAAATATATTTTTAAATCTGAATAAAGGACAAAATAATATTTGTCAAGGCCAAAACATTTATTTCTGTTTTTAGAGGGAGAGAAATGCTGTGCCAATTGTGCGCCGCCCTATGGGACTCCCAATCACGGTCGGATGTATTACATAAGTATTATCATTAACTTAGAACCTAACTTAGAAATACATTTGACGATAGAATTCTCCCCCTACCCTCCCATCTAGGCAAGTCTATTGTCCAGCTACCTGCTAGAACAGCGGGAACGTTTCCCGAGTCAGCGCCATTATTAGTGCAATGCCCCTTGAAGCGTTGCTTTGTGCTACCAAGTGTGGCGGGGTGGGGGTCCACCCCCCCTCCCTCCTCCTCCAGGAGCTAAGTGTCTTCTGTGTGCGGCTCTGCAACCTATGCCGTGCCCCCTGCCCTTGTGCCTTGAACCTCACAAACTTTCAGTGGATACAGCTGGAGAACTGCAAGGCAATCCCATTGTGCACCACGCAGGAGCTATGACCAATATATATTGTCCTGCTAAAAGCAGGGTTAATAATATATCTGTGAGAATATCCAAAGGGCTTTTATATAATAATAATAATTGTTTAAAAAATAATACTTTGAAGATTTTCTTTTCAAATAACGTAAAATGAGCGAGGAAAAAGGCTGTTCTTGAACATGGGGTGAGACATTGTTACTAATTTGTAAATACATTTTATTTTGAATTATTTATTTATTTATGTTTCTTCTTCAGGCTAGGGTCTATTTTTCTCCACTTCCTGTCTGACTGACGTGCCCAAAGTAAACTGCCTGTTACTCAGGCCCAGAAGCCAGGATATGCATATAATTGGTACCATTGGATAGAAAACACTTTTGAAGTTTGTACATTTTTTATTTATTTTTTAAACCAATCAGATGTTTTTGCTTTGAGAGCCCATGCTCTATCAATGGAAAGCTATGGGTCCTATGCAATTCCAGCTCCCAGATTGCAATTCCTATGGCTTCCACTAGATGTCAACAGTCTTTGTTCAAGGTTTCAGGCTTGTTTCTTCCCAAACGAGGAAGAATTTTGAGTTTTGGTACTGAGTCAGAGTTGGAAATATTTTGCTTTGCTATTGAACATACTTCTTTCCGTGTGAAATATTATAGTTTAATTACATTTAGGGTACCTGAGGATTAAATAGAAATGTATTTTTACTTGTTCTAATTGAGGGAGAAAAACCTACAGTCATCTCATGGGTCTCCCAGTCGAGGGCAGCACAGGTATTGAACCAGCATCTGTAGCAACACAGCTTGCAACACAGTCTTAGACCATTGCACCACTCAGGTGCTGTACAACATGACCGGTTGGGAGTGACCTACAGTACTACAGTAAGAGCAAAATAATCCTAACAAAATAAAATAATAAAAACCTTAGTGTAACAGTTTTAGTAAGTAATACTGAAGTTGAGCACAATTATCAGTTTCTATTTAGGTTTATGTCGCCCATTCATTGTCAATTAGAGACACAGTAGGACCCAAAAGCATAATCAGTGCTCTAGCTCCCCCTTGCGCTGTTCTGGAGCAATGAAGTAGTGACGCAGGGTACCGTGCTAAACCACAAATTACCTCTAAGTACCACAGCATAATCACAACATTTTTGGTGGCGCAACCACTGTAAAACACCTTAAGTTCATTTCCCCCTATCTTTTCCCTTAAAGTTTCCTTAACATTAAGTCAGTTGCAAAAAAACATTTAAGGTGAATTTCCCCTTAAATTAAGTGAAAAAGTTAAGGGTGCCTATGAGGTCCCTTAACTGCTTCATTCAGTATCGATGTAAATAGCATTTGTGGTGGTGAATGTTGTCTTCATCTGCTCTGGTTACAAAAGGAAAACATCAATCAGCTACTGTAGTTCCTTAGAACTAAATAATGGAAGGTGCACAATCCATGGCTAGAAAGCTAGCTGGCTAATTATCTTTAGCTGGGTGATTCTGCAACTTCGGGCACTTTGGCCCTGCAAGCTTTCAGAAATGAAACTTACTGAAACACCATTTTACCACTATTCTACTTGTCTTTGATTTGTCTAGAAATAATATCTGATAATGGCTGTGATCGTAGTATTCAGGAATGTATATATTTTTGTAATTTCTCAGACCGCCATAGACAAATTTAATTTCCATCACGGCAATTTTAGTTGAAAATGAAATATCCAAAAATGTATGTATAACACATTTGTACATTAATTTGTATTGAATAATATTTTAAGTGATTTATTAAAGTTTTTCTAATATTAATAATTCAACACAATGCCTGAATGTATAAACTGAAAAAAATGTATTTATCATGAAAAATGAGATATTTCCACCCAATCCTTTTGAGAGATTATGATAACAACCATATGATTACCCTATCTAAAACAAATCAATCAATGTAAATTATAAATAATATTCTAATTTACTCCAAAAATATGGGTGTGGTGGAAATGAAATCTATGTAAAAAAAAAAAAAAAAAACGTATGAAAACAATATTTTATTACAAACAGTTTGAACAACAACCATTGTTAAACTTTTAATTAATTTAAGACATAGTATGTTTCCAAAAGTAGCTGATGGGCAGAGCTCAAGGAAGTAGGCCAGTGTTTTTGAGATATGGGCCCAGATTGCAGGGGGGGTCATTCGCATAGATGAGCTCAATGAGCAAAGGGAAACTGTATCATTTGTGGTATGTCCAACACGGGTGTGGAGGTTCACCTGCTTGTGAGAATCACCAAAGTGAACTGCCTGTATTTCACTCGTGTAATTATACAGGTAGTTCTTTGCAAAGTCAATATGCACGATGATCTCCTCTTTCTTTCGGTTCTCTTTTTTAATTCTCTCAGTTTGGAGTATTGATGTTGAATGGTGTACACGTATTTCCCCCAACTTCTCTTTCAATCCTTTGGAGAAGTCCTCCAGTAGAATCTGCAGTGTTCCACATACCTTGTCTTTAACTGTCAAATGTACAGTGAACTTCTCCAAGTTTCCCTCTTGGTTTTTCCTTCTCTCTCTTCAGCTTTGTTTTTCAACTCAAACCACCGTGTCTGCTCACCAGCAGATGGAAGCTATTTTGCTTGGCAAAGGGAGCACTCTGTACATGCACTCTTTCTTCAGGTTCTCAATGTTGCTGCAGCGGAACCCTTTGTGATGCTGTAGTTTTACCGCCATGAGTTGGAGGTTGGCATGGGTTTTTCAGAGGCATGTGTCCCTATCATGGACTGTTGGCTTGACAACCCCAAAAGGATGTCTTCGGCAGAATTCATAGGACATTTTCATCTCTGAATATTCCCTCTTAAAATTCTGTTAAAGGTTCTGAATTGTGCCATTCAAGAAGCACTGCTGATTTTCTTCTTGTTCCTCGTTAGTGTGTCCTTTTTCTCTGTTGTTGCTGTACTGTCGTCATCACGTTCATAGAATCTAGTGATTTTTCTCTTCTGTGGCTTTGTAATTATGTTACACTTTTTTCCCCTGGAGTATTGAAGACTTGTTGGCCTGTTTTCATTTGCCCTTTGACCAGGCCATACTTTCTCAGGATGTTGCCTCTGAGCATTTTTGAAGCCATTTGTTTGTCCTTGGCGCTGCAATTTTTTTTGTTGATACTTTTGCTTTAACTCTGCAATGATGGCATTTTGAAATGATAAAATCCTTCGGAGTTCCCTTCATTTCCTGTTTTGTCTTTGGGGAATCTTGTCTCTCCATTTTCTTCATCAGTTGATCATACATTATTTTGTATTTCTCAGCTTTCCGTAACATTTTACCAAGTTTGACATTTGTCATGCAAAGATCTCTGTTTTTGAGCGACCTCTTCCAAACCTTTTGCTTACAGCAAGTATTCGACTTCTCATTCCTGTTGCAGATGATGAGGAAGGGGCATCAGGGGCAGGTAAGTTAGGGGTAGGTGAGTTAGGGGCAGGTATGTTGGCCTCATGCTCTGGCTGCAAGTCATCTGGTGACTGAGGTGGTGTGTTGCCTGATAGGTAGGTCTCCATTGCAACTGTTCTCTTTCAAATCTGTCTTCTATTCCGTTGGTTGCATTTCCATTTCCTTCTCTTGCTTCTTTGTTTTCGCTTTGTAAACTCAGAGATAGATTTCACTTCTCCCTTCTCTATTTTCTTCCAGTATCTCTCCCTGTCTATTTGCAGATGTTCCTGGTATCGTATAGGATATTTATTTTTTATTTTGTTTCTTTGTCTGTGACCTCTGCTGTTTTATGTGGCATCTTTTTAAAGCAAAGAACAATACTACTTAATTTTTTTCAACTTGTGCACACCTTGGAGAATTTTCTAGATTCAATTAATTTAAACCATGATTTAAATAAACCAAAAGTAATAACATAATATATTTTTGTCATTTCTGCCACGTTCTGTCATTTCCACCACTGTTAAGTTTGTGATGGAAATGACTGTCATGGAAATGACGCTTCTACAGTTTTGGGCAAAAAATGACAGACTGGTTAGCATGCTTTGGCTAGTATTACGGCTAGCATATAGTTTACACTAAATACATAAAATATATATATTTTTTCAAAATTCTACCACAAATGAAAGAAATTATAGCATGTTTGGAAATGAATGACAATTAAAAATATTCTCTACACAAGCAATATTTTCCTAGATTTAGCTTCAACTTCTGGACATCACATCTGGAACAACTATCCACTGCAGCGATGTCCTTCAGTGTCGCAATATTTTTCCATGGTAACTAAGTTAACATTCTCTTGACAAAACTTTATTAATGAGGAATTTGCCCTCATTGGTGGAAATGACACCACTACCAAAGGACAGGTATATGTTGTGTAAATAATAATATAAAGGGCATACTCACAATAAATATTGATTTTATTTAATTGACCTCCTTCTCTAGTAGATAACATTATATAATGTGCAATTATTAATGTTTTCTCATAGAAAAACATAGTAGAAACTCAAAAGTTTGCGTCGGGGACAAGGGTAAAACAGTGAAATCGAGGGTTAAAAATGCATCTGAAAGTAGCTAAAATACTTTGATAGAGAGGTGTTAAAAAAATCTGGGGTGATTGTAGTGTGAACTTAACATATAAAGAATTTATTTATATTTATTTATAATAATAAAAAGTCCCCATAATTGACCCTGAGGACATAGAAGTGATCGTAGTTGCAGAATCACCCAGCTACTCTGCAAGCTAGCTTGACGTACTAGAATGTAATACATTAATTGACACTTTATGTACACTAAATACATGTAATATAAACATGTAATATAAACAAGTTGAGAAAAAAGTAACTACAAGAAATGTGGTTTATTACCTTCTGAAGCCATTTGGTTATCCTGTCTTGATTGTAGAAGTTTTATTTTGCTATCTCACAAAATGAAAGCGATCCCTTTGAGTTTAGGCAGTGAATCCGGTCGTCTCCATGGTAACCAGATACTCTTTCTGCCATACATGCCTTCAAACTAAGGAAATATTTGACGGGTTCTATGCAACGCCCTTAAACAATTCCATTAGGTAAGGGAAAAGTATTCCTTAAGGTTAACCCTTAAGGGAAACACTTAAGATGTTTTATACAACTGGGCCCTGATGTACCTAATAGTTAATCAAAGAGAGATTGGATGGTGTCATCTCAATCAAATATTACTACCCAAACAAACCTATATAACAAACCAGTCTCACTTTACTGTCAGCAACTTAAATAATACATACAATAGCTGGGTCCAATCTGACACCGTTCATTTTTCTATATACCTATAGCCTGTGCAGTGCCGATTTTAGCATGTCAAACAACCCATTTTTTCTCTAAACAATACATTAAATGCAGTTAATGCACTATAACTGACAAACGGTGCCCACAGAAGTTTAGGGTCCGCATAAAGCTGTCCCGAGAGTGGAGCTTATGGCTGACTTGATTAAATAAATATGGTTTCTATTGATTCCTTGTTGGTTTGTGTAACTGGATAAGAACCACATTCTCTTTCAATAATAATGAATGTCGACATGAGTTTTCCCTTTGGAACAATACTCAAACATTATTACACTTATGTTCAGTAAATTCACAATGTTTGTTCTTATATCATTAACGCTTAGCTCTATGTACAAGCAAGTGCAAGCAAAACGAGCTGCGACGAGGTAGGCCGAGGTCGTTCAGCAATTTTGAAATGGACAGCGACAGAAATTCAGATGTTAGTTCAGATGAATTCAGCAAGATGTTGAGGCCTTAACTTTACTCTTCTTTAAGTCACCACAGAGAGAGAGAGAGAGAGAGACCCAGACTCTGCTGTTAGTCCACCATTTGAAGTGTTTTATTAGGCCTATGTGGTCTAAAAAGGAAGGACAATACAATCATGGGGATTCACTTTTATAGACAATATACAGACACATTGACAGCGCATTGTGCAAACAAAACAACCCTCGCAATATGAACTGGAATTACATTGGTCTATTACTGAACTTTTTGTTGAGCAAAAGAGAATGTCACTGGCAAGGAGGCGGTACTGTAATATAATGTTGTTGGGTCTGTAACTTACCACACTCCTCGTGGAGAAAATCACCCTAACTAATTATAACACACAATGTAAGAAGCAATTAACATTGCCTAAAAGTATTAATAAGATGCTAATATGAGAGACCTATATAAGCAATATAACAATGCAGATGTACAGATTATGGCAATGGCATATATGACGATAAGCAGTTAAGCGGCATGCTGTAATTTTGATTAAGACATGAGCAAGCTGAAACGTATGTATCCTAATATGCGGCCTATTTGTTCAGCACTTTTGAAATTGACAGAGTGACATAATTCAGGACATGGGCCGTTCTCACAGTATTCTCCCTGTACATCAAGTCAGAACCGTAGGATAAATAACGGGGGCACATAAGCAGACAATGAAAGCGCTTACAATATTCGATCGTTACATTTCTCTAAAACAGGCTATACCACCTTTTGTGTGTAGCTCTATGCCTAATGGTGCCCCCTTCCTTTGTCCTCCTCTCACAGGTGAGCAGCGTAGCTCAGTGAACGAGTCCAGTAGTCTTCTGGGGGGTTCGCCGCGACGCCAGTGTGGGCGTAAGGGCTCACCCTACCACACTGGTCAGCTCCACCCTGCTGTGCGCGTGGCCGACCTTCTCCAACACATCAACCAGATGAAAACTGCCGAGGGCTACGGCTTCAAACAGGAGTATGAGGTAGGCAGTATGGGTTGTGGCTGATGTGCATGGTTGTGGCTGATGTGTGTTTGTATGGTATGGTATAAGGGTGTATTGCTGGGGAAGGTGTGAGAAAATACACGTTTAGTCATGTTTAGGGGTTTAAAATGTAGAAATAGTCATAATTTAGATTCAGATTGTGTGAAGTTATCACTCACATCCCAGTTCTTACAGACTGCAGAAATGTATGATCAGGGTTAAAAGACACTTCTTGGACCAAGTTGACTGTGAGGCTATTAAATCATCATTGTCTGGACCTCAAATAGCCCCTCTGTCAGAGTTGCTGATGCAGTGTAGCTGATGAAGCCCCCTAATCCCCAGGTGTTCTCCAGACCAGGAGGCCCTTTGTTCCCCAGCCCAGTGACCGCCAATTGCCTCAGCATCGGGGGCTCGGTGGCTCCCAACCCCTGGCTGTCCTCCAGTACCACACTGATAAAAGATGATCCTCTGTACTCTGGTTGGAGGAGAATTCTAAATAGAGGTTTTTGGGCTGTGGTGTGTGATGTATAGGATGCCACCAAGTTGAAAGTGTTCTTAAGTGGTGCACGGCACCACGAGGGAGACATTTTGTGAAATCATTGCCTACAATTAAGGAGAGAAGCCTTGGGGGACTTATAGGCTCTGTTCCAAACTTCTTTATGCATCAGGGAGTGTGTTAAGGAGAGTCTCGCTTGGTTCACTTATCTCCTGAGGGCTCCCAAGTGGCGCAGCGGTCTAAGGCACTGCTTCACAGTGCTAGAGGCGTCACTACAGACCTTGTTTTGATCCTGGGCTGTATCACAACCAGCCGTGATCGGGAGTCCCATAGGGCGGTGCACAATTTGCTCAGCATCGTCCTGGTTAGGGGAGGGTTAGGGGAGGGTTTGGCCTGGGTAGGCCGTCATTGTAAATAAGAATTTGTTCTGAACTGACTAGTTAAATAAATACAATTAAATTAAATCTCTCGACATTCAGACTGGAACTGAGTCTGTACTTTACCGTAGGTAGAGAGGGAAATGTTTTTGTTCTGGGAGAGAAGCAGAACTGAACCCACTTAGTATTCCAGTACCTCTGTAACGGCTGATTTCCATGGCTGTCTGGATGCGTCGGGCCACATTTTGGAGGGCACACAGCCCTGAAACATTTGTCCCCGGTGGGATACTTCTCTAGTCAAGAGCAGACTCTGGGGTGAGCTCCATCCCTGTCTGTTGCCTGTGGTTTCCCTGTCACATGTCAAGGAAAAAGATAGAAAAGATCTCACTCCCCAATTTCTCCCTGGCTACATGCTTGCCCTTCTGGAACTCCGCTTGTAGACTCATTAAACTGTCCCCCACAGGCAAAACAATCTCCACTACAAAAATCTATATTCAGCTCCCTGTATTTTCTCTATCTATGTCTCTCTCCATTACAATTGAAAACAATGAGGACTATCGTGCTCTCCTGAACGCCTAGACTTTATTTCCCAGTGGAATGCCAATGTAGGACATTCAGAGATATTGATCAGCTCTCTGCAGTGCGTTGTAAGGGACTGGCATGTCTGAGCTGTGGGTGGACCACTGCAGTCACTTGCAGGTAGATATAGAGAACTAAGGCATTCACTATGTTGTACAGGGCATCACCTTGAGGCAAAGCTTGAAAGGCATAATCGATCTATTGATTGTATGTCTAGATACAATAGAGAAGGTTTGTGTGTGGAATGAAGTAAACACAAGAGGTGTTTTCACAGATCACAGCCAAGAGTTGAGCCAGTTTTTCAGTTATGTCCTCAGGATGTTGACTTACACTGTCATTACGATACGGAAAAAGGAACGTAGTCAACACCGGTGGGACGGTTGACATAGTACTATTGCACTGGGGGAGGAAAAAAAGACAGCGGTAATTTGAAACCACTGCAGCAAAATTATTCATGACACAGTTATGTAACGGCTCAGACTGTTCCTCACTGTGTCTCGTCTTTGTCTTTCATCCGAGTTTTACTCTTCATTTTTTGTGTGATCCTCAGAACCAATTAACCCCTCCCTGCAACCCCCCCCCCGATCCATGGGCCTCACTCTCCAAGTCTATATTGGGGAAAGTGGGGGGGTTGGTGTAATCCTAGGCAGGGTTTGGGTGGTTACTCTCTCTCTGTGGGGAGTAGTGGGGTTGTAATCCCCTGCTCAGCATGCAGACTTGGATTCACCCACAGTCCCCTCTGGTGGCTGAACAACCACAGGTGTGTGTGTGTGTGGTGGGGGGGGGGACTTGGCCCCACACACTAGGGGAGACGAGTAGTTTGGCTGATGAGAGCATATAAGAGCTAGATCCCACTGCTGGGGTTGTCCTTGAGTCAGGACTGTCATGGGATGGCGATAGTGAAGCATGTTGATGGGAGGAGCGTGTTGGAACAGAGTGTATGGGATTCACTAGAGAGCTTCATGTTCACACACAGAGAGATCAAATTGTATTGTATTGGTCACATACATATGGTTAGCAGATGTTAATGCGAGTGTAGCGAAATGCTTGTGCTTCTAGTTCCGATCATGCAGTAATATCTAACAAGTAATCTAACAATTTCACAACAACTGCCTTATACACACAAGTGTAAAGGAATGAATAAGAATATGTTCATAAATATATGGATGAGCGATGGCCGAACAGCATAGGCAGGATGCAGTAGATGGTATAGAGTACAGTATATACATATGAGATGAGTAATGTAGGGTATGTAAACATTATATCAAGTGGGATTGTTTAAAGTGACGAGTGATACATTTATTACATCCAATTTTTAATTATTAAAGTGGCTAGAGATTTGAGTCAGTATGTTGGCAGCAGCCACTCAATGTTAGTGATGGCTGTTTAACAGTCTGATGGCCTTGAGATGGAATCTGTTTTTCAGTCTCTCCTTCCTGGCTTTGTTGCACCTGTACTGACCTCGCCTTCTTGATGATAGCGGGGTGAACAGGCAGTGGCTCGGGTAGTTGTTGTTCCTGATGATATTTTTGGCCTTCCTGTGATATCGGGTGCTGTAGGTGTCCTGGAGGGCAGGTAGTTCGCCCCCGGTGATGCGTTGCGCAGACCGCACTACCCTCTGGAGGGCCTTGCGGTTGTGGGCAGAGCAGTTGCCGTACCAGGCGGTGATACAGCCCAACAGGATGCTCTCGATTGTGCATCTGTAAAAGTTTTTGGTGACAAGCCAAATTTCTTCAGCCTCCGGAGGTTGAAGAGGCGCTGTTGCGCCTTCTTCACCACGCTGTCTGTGTGAGTGGACCATTTCAGTTTGTCCGTGATGTGTACTCCGAGGAACTTAAAACGTTGCACCTTCTCCACTACTGTCCCGTCGATGTGGATAGGGGGGTGCCCCCTCTGCTCTTTCCTGAAGTCCACGATCATCTCCTTTGTTTTGATGACGTTGAGTGTGAGGTTGTTTTCCTGACACCACATTCCTGAGGGCCCTCACCTCCTCTCTGTAGCAAAGGCTATTCCACACGTTCTGCATGATCAGTTAATGTGAACAGGTAGCTACTTGTCATCTATGATGCTTTTGAACTCCCTTTCAGTCCGAATGGTCTTTGAATTGCACTACAGCGTCACGATGTATGCATTGGCTCACTACTTGACAGATATTGCTGCAATTTTACCCATTCATTTTCTATTTCCCCCTTACGTCACTCAAACACAACAGACAACTGCAGATATAATGGTTTAGAAGAGACGCATTGTAAATATGTTTGACACGATAGGGGAAGAGTGGTATTGGTAATAGTATCATTAACATGTACTTCCCTACACCTCGACAGAGCTTCTTTGATGGCTGGGACTGCACCAAAAAGAAGGACAAAACTAAAGGAAGGCATGACACGTTGATGGGATGTAAGTCATCATGGACATGCCAGCCCTCTTGTGACGAAAGCACTGATCACCGTAAGCAATATTGTCAATCACAAATATGTGTTCTATTCTTTTGCCATGTAATTATTGATATGTGGGATCTTTTAGGCAGGTTTTCCATGTAAAATATATATATATTTACCTTAGTGGAAGAACCTTATCTAAAAATGCATATTCTCAGCAAAAAAAGAAACGTCCTCTCACTGTCAAATGTGTTTATGTTCAGCAAACTCGTGTAAATATTTGTATGAACATAACAGATTCAACAACTGAGACATAAACTGAACAAGTTCCACAGACGTGTGACTAACAGAAATTGAATAATGTGTCCCTGAACATAGGGGGGGGGGGTCAAAATCAAACGGTCAGTATCTGGTGTGGCCACCAGCTGCATTAAGTACCACAGTGCATCTCAACCTCATGAACTGCACCCGATTTGCCAGTTATTGCTGGCCACTCTTCCACCTGCAAGTTCCCGGACATTTCTGGGGGAATGGCCCTAATCCTCACCCTCCGATCCAACAGGTCCCAGAAGTGATCAATGGGATTGAGATCCGGGCTCTTCGCTGGCCATGGCAGAACACTGACATTCCTGTCTTACAGGAAATCACACACAAAACAAGCAGTATGGCTGGTGGCATTGTCATGCTGGAGGGTCATATCAGGATGAGCCTGCAGGACGGGTACCACATGAGGGAGAAGGATGTCTTCCCTGTAACCCACAGCGCTGAGATTGCCTGCAATGACAACAAGCTCAGTCCGATGATGCTGTGACACACCGCCCACGACCATGATGGAAACCTCCAAATCAATCCCGCTCCAGAGTACAGGCCTCTCACCCCTGGTGAGACAAAACTGCAACTCGTCAGTGAAGAGCACTTTTTGCCAGTCCTGTCTGGTCCTGTCTGGTCCAAATCAAAAAATATGTTATATTTGAGATTCTTCAAAATAGCTTTGGCTTGATGACAGCTTTACACACTCTTGGCAGTTTCTCAACCAGCTTCACCTAGAATGCTTTTCCAACAGTCTTGAAGGAGTTCCCACATATGCTGAGCACTTGTTGGCTGCTTTTCCTTCTCTCTGCCGTCCAACTCATCCCAAACCATCTCAATTTGGTTGAGGTCGGGTGATTGTGGCCAGGTCATGTGATGCAGTACTCCACCACTCTCCTTCTTGGTCAAATAGCCCTTACACAGCCTAGAGGTGTGTTGGGTCATTGTCTTGTTGAAAAACAAATGATAGTCCCACTAATCGCAAACCAGATGGGATTGCGTATCGCTGCAGAGTGCGGTGGTAGCCATGCCTTGAATTTGAAATAAATCACAGACAGTGTCACCAGCAAAGCCCCAGCACACATCACACCTCCTCCTCCATGCTTCACGGTGGGAACCACACATGCGGAGATCATCCGTTCACCTTCTCTGCGTCTCACTAAGACATAGCGGTTGGAACCAAAAATGTCAAATATGTTCTCATCAGATCAAAGGACAGATTTCCACCAGTCTAATTTCCATTGCTCGTGTTTCTTGGCCCAAGCACGCCTCTTCCTCTTATTGGTGTCCTTTAGTAGTGGTTTCTTTGCAGCAATTCGACCATGAAAGCCTGATTCACGCAGTCTCCTCTGAACAGTTGATGTTCAGGCTGGTAACTCTAATGAATGTATTCTCTGCAGCAGAGGTAACTCTGGGTCTTCCTTTCGTGTGGCGGTCCTCATGAGAGCCAGTTTCATCATAGAGTTTGATGTTTTTTTGCAACTGCACTTGAAGAAACGTTCAAAGTTCTGATCTTCATGTCTTAAAGCAATGATGGCCTGTCATTTCTCTTTGCTTATTAGAGCTGTTCTTGCCATAATATGGACTTGGTCTTTTACCAAATAGGGCTTTCTTCTGTATACCAACCCTACCTTTTCACAACACAACTGATTGGCTCAAACGCATTAAGAAGGAAAGAAATTCCACAAATGCATTCCAGGTGTGCAAAGCTGTCATCAAAGTAAAGGGTGGCTACTTTGAAGAAGTAGGGGGGTTACTATATGATTCCATATGTGTTATTTCCTAGTTTTGATTTTAGTCAGGTCTAAAGAAACATTATTAAATGAAGATGCCATAGGCTGTAGGCTTGTTCATTTAGCTGAGAAGATATGCTTATGTCCCGTGCCATTATTTTATTTTACATGATTTTATTGTAAGAAGAATATGATTGAACTTAGCTGAATAAAATGGAAAGGATATTTTTTCCAATACGGAGCGACTGTGCGTGTGAAGTGGCTATGTTGAGTGTAAAAGTGATAATTTCCAATATACTAGATTTAGAGTTATTTGTCAACTTTAGTTGTGAATGAGACACACCTTAGAATGTTTTAGAAATCAAAACATATATGGGCTGCATGGTGCGACTATAGGCTATTCACTATTTGAGAAAGTAGCAAAAAAAGCTTGCGCTCTGTTGCTTGCCTCATTCTGCACAGTTCTCTCATCAATTTATCATATTTTCACCCATCAGACTCTATTCTCAATTTAAACTTGTCTTTATTAATATGCAAAACTAGCTTTGATTTAGAATTGCCCATTATCAAATGGGCAGGAATAGGGTGAGGTGAAAAAAGACATGTCCTCTATGCACTCGAATAGCGAATTGAGGCCGCCCTTTCCCAAACGGATACTTCCGTTTTATAGCGGAGCATGTGCTTTGAGAAATACATTTTAAGAACACTTATTTCATTCCACGCATCAACCACTGTTTGAGGAGCGTACTCTCGCTGCCCGACTGGTGATATTCTGCCCAAACTCTGTATGCCATAGGCTCTCCAACCTTGTTCTTGCAGCTACCCAGTGCTTAGTTTGGGAAACCAAGTGAAATGTCTTTGGGAACATCGATTGTAACATGTTTTCGCAACAAAACATGTTTCACTAAACCGTTGACAGCCCGTCTGTGTGCTCGAAAAAGGAATAATGAAAAGAGAAGTGGATGGACACGTGAGATATGCTGTATAGATAAATGTAATGTCACCCAATTAAATTATTTAAAAAATCCCTATTTATTACTAGGCTATTCAAATACAAATTAAAATACAAAATTCACTGATTGTAGTCTAACTGTTAGCCGCCCTGCATAATCAATGAACCAACAGCATCGCCTAGGGCTATACATTCTCTCCCAGACTCATGGATAGATATTTTGGAGCATAGCATAAGGTAACCAGTCCATCCAGTATGCATAATAATACAGTCCACACTCAAAGGCGATTACAAAAATGTGTTTAATTTTGAGTATGTACCAAAGACATGTTTTTCAGCCATGCCTAATATGCAGTAGGCTGTGTATTGTATAATGGGACAATCATCATCTTAATTTAGGTTTTTCTTTCGGCTTGGGCTCAAACCTTTGCATAAGCTCTAATATGCAAATGGAGGTTTGAATTAATCATCACCTTAGAAAGTGCAGTCCATTTCGTGGTGTTAGGCTTTGAAACAACATCCACGACAATGTTTTCCACTCAGATTCAATCTGCTGTTGAACTTCTCTCTTCAAATTGATCATCACAGTGAGGTGAGTTTTAAAAGTGTAGGCATACTGTTTTAATGATAAGTGTTTGATGTGATTTTCGATTAGTTAGAGGGACAATAGAGCCCTGAGTACCAGGCCAGTAGGACCTGATGGTAGTTAGCAAGTTGGGTACTACCAAAGCATATCCAGAGTGCATAAAAGGAGATTACCGTGACTCAACGGTCACATGGAGTTTTACTGCGGTCATTATCCCAACAGCCCTATCTGTGACCAACAGAAGCATATCTGTATTCCCAATCATGTAAAATCTGCCAAGGCTCAGGAGAAGACCCAGATGCAGATAGTTTCGAAGTAACAAAAGTTTATTACAAAAATAGGGGGGGCAGGCAAACGACAGGTCAAGGGCGGGCAGAGGTCAGTAATCCAGAGCAGAGTCCGAAAGGTACAGAACGGCAGGCAGGCTCAGGGTCAGGGCAGGCAGAGGTCAGTAATCCAGGGTGGTGTGACAAGGTACGGAATGGCAGTCAGGGTCAGGGCAGGCAGAATGGTCAAAACCGGGAGAACTAGAGAAAGGTAGGAGCACGGGGAAAACCGCTGGTAGGCTTGACGAAACAAATAGAACTGGCAACAGACAAACAGAACACATGTAGAAATACACAGGGGATAATGGGGAAGATGGGCGACACCTGGAGGGGGGTGGAGACGAGCACAAAGACAGGTGAAACAGATCAGGGTGTGACAAAAATCCATAGATTAGGGCCTAATTTATGTATTTCAATTGACTGATTTCCTTTTGTTGGTTCCATGTTGACATGAGCTGAAATAAAATATAGGAAAACATTTTCCATATGCACAAAAAGCTTATTTCTCTCAAATGTTGTGCACAAATTTGTTTACATCCCTATTAGTGAGCATTTCTCCTTTGCCAAGATAATTCATCCACCTGACAGGTGTGGCATATCAAGAATCTGATTAAACAGCATGATCATTACACAGGTGTACCTTGTGCTGGGGACAATAAAAGCCCACTCTAAAATGTGCAGTTTTGTCACACACCACAATGCCACAGATGTCTCAAGTTTTGAGGGAGCGTGCAATTGGCATGCTGACTGCAGGAATGTCCCCCGAGCTGTTGCCAGAGAATTGAATGTTAATTTCTCTACTATTGGCTGCCTCCAACGTCGTTTTAGAGAGTTTTGGCAGTACGTCCAACCGGCCTCAACCACAGAGCACGTGTAACCACTCCAGCCAAGGACCTCCACATCCGGCTTCTTCACTTGCAGGATTGTCTGAGACCAGCCACTCAGACAGCTGATGAAAATGTGGGTTTGCACAACCAAATAATTTCTGCACAAACTGTCAGAAACTGTCTCGGAAGGTCATCTGCGTGTTCGTTGTCCTCACCAGGGTCTTGACCTGACTGCAGTTCGGCGTCGTAACCGACTTCAGTGGGCAAATGCTCACCTTCGATGGCCACTGGCACGCTGGAGAAGTGTCCTCTTCACGGATGAAGCCTGGTTCCAACTGTCCCGGGAAGATGGCATACAGCGTGTGCCCGATGGAGGTGGTTGGGTTATGGTATGGGCATGCATAAATTATGGTAAATGAACACACTTGCATTTTATTGATTGCAATTTGAATGCACAGAGATACCGTGACAAGATCCTGAGGCCCATTTGTCCTGCCATTCATCCGCCCCATCACTTCATGTTTCAGCATGATATTGTATGGCTTGTACAGAATTCCTGGAAGCTGAAAATGTACCAGTTCTTCCATGGCCTGCGTACTCACTAGACATGTCTTCCCATTGAGCATGTTTGGGATGCTCTGGATTGACGTGTACGACAGCGTGTTCCAGTTCCCGCCAATAACCAGTAACTTCGCACAGCCATTGAAGAGGAGTGGGACAACATTCCACAGGCCACAATCAACAGCCTGATCAACTCTATGCGAAGGAGATGTGTTGCATTGCAAGAGGCAAATGGTGGTCACACCAGATACTGACTGATTTTCTGATCCACGGCCCTACATTTGTTTTAAGGTATCTCTGACCAACAGATGCATATCTGTATTCCCAGTCATGTGAAATCCATAGATTAGGGCCCAATGAATGTATTTCAATTGACTGATTTCCATATATGAACTGTAACTCAGTAAAGGCTTTGAAATTGTTTCATGTTGTGTTTAGTGTGGAAATAATACATTGAATATGTATTGTACTTACCTGCAGTATAGTATGTTTGCTAATCATGTGTGCATGGATATTATTGGCAATGACTGTGACCTTTTCCCTTGGATGACGTCATCACCCCGAGTTGGATCTGTACAATGCGACTCTACCACATGTTGAGTGGGCTCTATCGTTTGGCTGTATTTGTGCCGTTTGTACATGCCTGTACACATTTTATTTCTTAGGTTGAAAGTAATATTGAAATGCGTGTAGGCATTCCTTGTCAAGTTACTACATCTTTTTGGCGACGAGGATAAAACTTGATCAGCATGTACAGGGCYATGTGCTAGCTAGCTAAGAAACAGTGGAGGGAGCCAGCCAGCTAGCTAGCTTAATAAGCGACGGAGAGCAGCCACCGCTGGAGGTAAACGCCGATGGTGACGATCAAGGACAAGTTGGCGTTATAATGGCAATGTTTGGGACTATCACTGAGTTTGTGGAAGAGAACGAGGACTGTGCAAAATATGTGGAAAGGTTGGGACACTTTTTCTTGGTGAATGGAATTACAGATGAGGCTAAAGAGCCCTTTATTCTCTTGAGTGTGTGTGGGGCTGAAACCTACAAGCTAATGCGGAATTTGGCTACACCACGGAGACCGGGAGAAATTCCTTTTGTGGCTTTTGTTCAAATTTACCCCAATCCAAAGCCTTCAGTGATTGCCCATAGGTTCAAGTTTAACTGTCATTTTTGGAAAACAGGTCAGTTTGTTAACTGAATTATGTTAACTCTCTGAACATTGTGAGTTTGGGGCTATGTTAGAGGACATGCTCCGTGACAGATTAGTCTGTGGCATTAATGAGGACAGCATACAGTACCGTTTGCTGGGGGAAGCCACACTGACTTTCAAGAGATTATTGGAACTATCTCAAGGGATGGAGATGGCCGCTAGTAATGCTAAAAATATTCAAAAGGCCGAAAGTGGAAGTGTTGCAGTGCATCGGGTGACAAAAGAGGCGGCAGGAAAAACGGGAAAAGCAGTGGAATGTTTTAGATGTGGGGGAACACATTATGCAAACCATCTGTAAGTTCAAGCATACTTTATCACAATTGCAACAAAAAGGGACATTTAGCAACAACAAAAAATGCAGGGGTCCTAGAAGCAAGCCAGAGGGTGGGCAGACTGGGTAGGGCAAGTTCACAGCTAAGAAGCTGCAGTCAGCAGTGCACCACTTAGAGAGCACAGAGGAGGAGGACGAGCATTGGTCCTACAACATGTTTAATATGAGTGAGCTGTGCGCAGAGCCTGTCTATGCTACAGTGGAGGTAGATGGAAAGCAGATGAGGAGGGAGGTTGACACAGGGGCCTCTGCCTCTGTTATCAGTGAGGAGACCTACAAAGAAATGTGGGGCTCAAAACAGGCTTCAGCCCTCACACCGGCTTCAGCCCTCACACCGGCAGGGATCAGACTGCGTACGTACACCGGGGAGACCATACCATTGCTGGGCGCTCTAGAGGTGGACATTGCATACAACAATCAGGAAGCGAGAGCACGGCTCCTGGTGGTGAAAGGGAATGGGCCTAGTTTACTAGGGCATGACTGGCTCACCAAAATACAACTGAACTGGGGTGAGAGACAACACACACGAGGGACTGAGGATGTCATTCATAAGTACCCTGAGATTTTCAAAGGTGAACTGGGCACATTGCAGTTAAGCTGATTGTGGATCCTCAGAACAAGCCTCACTTTTTCAAGCCCAGGACAATGCCTTACGCCATGAAAAATAAAGTTGAGGATGAGTTGGAGCGGCTGCAGGAAACAGACATCATTACTCTCATTCAGTTCTCCCGTTGGGCAGCTCCAATCGTTCCCGTTCTGAAAAGTGACGGCATGGTGCGTATATGTGGGGACTACAAACTCACCATCAACTGGGCCTCTAGGCTGGATGCTTACCCGCTGCTGCGGGTGGAGGACCTGTTCGCGACGCTTGCAGGAGGCAAGACGTTCTCAAAGCTTGACATGAGTCACGCCTACCAACAGCTCCTCCTGGACGAGGTCTCAAAAGAGTATGTCACAGTCAACACGCACAAAGGCTTGTTCAGGTACAACCGCTTGGTTTTCGGAGTGGCAACCAGTCCAGCCATTTTCCAGAGGGCAATGGACAGTCTGCTGCAGGGGATCCCTCATGTAGCAGTGCACCTGGACGACATCCTGGTTACAGTGGCACCTCCACCATCTGGACCAGGTGTTAAAGAGATTCTCCGAAGCAGGGCTGCGCCTGAAGCGTAGCAAGTGCACATTCCAAGCACAGAGTGTGACATACCTAGGTCACAAGATCACAGCGCAGGGCCTGTGTCCTATGGAGGACAAAGTCAGGGCAATCAAGGATGCTCCAAACCCCAAGAACGTGTCTGAGCTCAGGTCGTTCCTGGCCATGGGGAACTACTATGGTAAGTTCCTCCCMGAGCTGTCAACAGTGTTGGCTCCACTTTATCAGCTGCTCCACAAAGACTAAATGGAAGTGGGGGCCAGCACAAGAGAAAGTTTTCAAGGAAGTGAAAGCGCTACTACAATCAAGCACAACTGCTGGTTCATTTTGACCAAGACAAATCGATCATCCTGTCATGTGACTCCTCGCCCTATAGCGTTGGGGCATTAATCTCTCATTTAGAGGACAGGTCAGAGAAACCCATTGGATTTGCATCAATCACGCTGACGAGTGCTGAGAAGGGTTATTCACAGTTAGACAAGGAAGTTCTGGCCATAGTCTTTGCTGTGAAACACTTGCATCAGTACCTCCAATGGTCGTCAATGGTCGTCATTTCGCCATATGTACTCACCACAAACCACTGATGAGCATTTTTAGTGAATCAAGATGCATTCCTCCCATGGCTTCAGCAAGTATACAGCGCTGGGCCCTAACACTGTCAGCTTACGAGTACACTATAGTGTACAGAGCGGGGAAGGACAATTCAAACGCAGACGTGCTCAACCGTCTCCCGCTACCAGAGATGCCCGCCACAACTGTAGTGCCTCCCAAGACAATTTTCCTAATGTAGAGATTGTCAAACTGACCTGTGAATGACAAACAGATCAAACAGTGGGCAGACCCGGATCCTATCCTGGCCCAAGTAAAAAGATGCCTTATGCAGGGTTGGCCTCCTGTCATAGAGGATGATGGACTGAGACCTTATGCAAAGCACGAAACTGAGCTGAGTGTGCATGATGGCTGCATACTCTGGGGGTCCAGAGTGGTTATTCCACCCCCTGGCCGTTCACAAATCATCTCCCGGATTAAAAGTTTAGCCAGATCTTACATCTGGTGGCCTAACATGGATCAGGACGTAGAAAACAAAGTGAAATCATGTTCTGAGTGCCAGATCAACCAGAAGATGGCCCCACCCGCGCCACTACATCTGTGGGAGTGGTCTGACCGCCCATGGTCCAGGCTGCACATAGACTTTGCAGGCCCTTTCATGGGCAACATGTTCCTTGTCATGGTGGACGTGCACTCCAAGTGGCTGGAGGCTCGCATCATGAGCAACATCACAGCGACCACAACCATCGAAAAGCTTCGGCAGGTGTTTGCAACTCATGCCTGACTCTCTTATGTCCGACGAGTCAGACACAACAACCTTTACCTGTGACTTGTTCCAAGAATTCATGCTTAGAAACGGGATTCGCCATGTCCCCAGCGCTCCGTTTCAACCGGCCTGAAACGGCTTAGTGGAGCGGGCTGTGCAGACCCTGAAAGAGGGGCTCAAAAGGATGACTGGGGGAACCATCACAACTAAGCTCTCTCGGTTCTTGTTCCAGTACTGCATCACGCCACAAACAACAACAGGACATGCTCCAGCTGAGATGTTGATGGGCGGAAAGCCTATAGCTCACCTGGATCTACTGCGTCCGGACATCAAAGCACGAGTGGAACGGAAGCAGGGGAAACAAAAAGAGAGACATGACAACCACGCGAGAGAAAGACCGTTAAAACCCAGTGACAGGGTCTACAGCTGCAACTTCACAAGCAGCAAGCGCTGGTGGCCAGGTATCATTCAGAGTGGTCCAGTCTCCTTTGTAGTCAAATTGACTGATGGTCGAGTCATGCGCAGACACCAGGACCACATCCGCCTACGCTATGACAAGGAAAATAAACTAAATTCAGACGGAACAGCGGCGGGTGGTAGTATACAAGTTAAAACCCCACAGGAAACGGTGTCTGAGGAACAGGGGCATTCAGTGGTTCCAGCAGAGGGAGATCTACTTTCTCTCACAAACACCCAACCCACTCCTCTGCCCTCAGACCCAGCTCCACTGGGACACGCCTTACCAGTGTCTCGTGGCACACCAGGAGTACTGCGCAGATCCACAGCGTAGTCACAAGCCTCTTGAGAGACGAGCTCTGTAGTTGAGACTGATAGTCTTGTGGTGTTAGTGTTTGTTTGGGACGTCAGATCTCGTTGAAAAGAAATAAGGACTGTCATATATATTTTGTTTGTTTGCATTTACTGTAACGCTAGCAGAAGTTCTAAAGTGTTGTGAAGAAGAGGAAAGAAAACACTGATGTGGTTTACTTGTTAAGCTTATGTTTTTTCCTTACATGAGGGATTGAAATTAAGGGGGGGAGAAGTGTTAAATTGTCACTATATAAATAATTACATTGAATATGAATTGTATTTACCTGCAGTACAGTATGATTGCTATTCATGTGTGCATGGTTATTATTGGCATTGACTGTGACCTTTCCCCTTGGATGATGTCATCACCCCGAGTCAGATCTGTACAATGCGACTCTACCATATGTTGAGTGGGCTGTATCGTTTGGCTGTATTTGTACCGTTTGTATATATATATATATATTTTATTTATTATTTTATTTAACCTTTATTTAACTAGGCAAGTGAGTTTAAAAAAAATCTTACTTACAATGACGGCCTACCCTGGTCAAACCCGGATGACGCTGGGCTGATTGTGCGCTGCCCTATGGGACTCCCAATCACGGCCGGATGTGATACAGCCTGGATTCGAACCAGGGACTGTAATGACGCCTCTTGCACTGAGATGCAGTGCGTTAGACCGCTGTGCCACTCGGGAGCCGGGTGTACATGGCTGTACACATTTTATTTCTTAGGTTGAAAGTAATATTGAAATGCGTGTAGGCCTTCCTTGTCAAGTTACTACAATAAATGTGTTCTTTTATGTATAGGTCTTTTATAAAATGTTTAAAAAAATATATGGATGTGTTATTTAATTTAGTTGTATATGGTGTGGATGTACTGTAATGTAATTGGAAACATGGCTGAGATGTGATTCTCCCATTGTGTCCGTTCCAGACGACCGCCACAGAGTCAAGCTCCACCCACTCCTGGGAGACCCCAACTCTGACTACATCAACGCCAATTACATAGACGTAAGTCTCACCTCACCTTCCTTTCTGCTCAGAATCCTTTCCAATCACAGTGTTATACTGGGAAACTCATCAAGTCGTTGCTTATCCCTTTGTGAAAAACCACCGTCCATTTCACAGTATTCTGTGTCGCCCTAAGCAATCCGGTGCCCCAGAGTTACCTGTGAGAGGTTATTCCTGTTCCTGGAAACACCAGGCTCCACCCAACTCCCATCCAACCACAAACCTTCCTCTTGGCATTCTAGCCAGATGCCATGTCTGTTTGGTGACTACCTCTACAGCCCCTTATCCAACTCTATTAATAGACAATAAATTCATTTTATAATACCAAGTCCTGGAGGTAAAGCCTTTTTGTAAAATCCCCCAATCCCTCTGAATTGAATAGACTGGTTGATGTTGTTCAATCCCTGGATGGATGGGGAGCAGCTCTGTGACATGATCTCTTTGGCTTCTCACCTCCACTTCACTGTACTTCTTGTTTCCATCTGCATCAACTAGAATGTGTCACCCCCCCGTAGAGCAACATGCATCATCCATTTCTTGTACTGTACACTCATGAATGTACATTATTCCATCATAAGAGACAAACTTGTCTAAAAACGCCTCGTCGGAAAGGAAAGGCACTCCTTTTACATCGTTTAGCCGGGAGAGATAGATAGAGAGAGTGGACTTGTGCAGGAGAAACGCTTTTAGGGGACTTTATTAGCATAGAGGGGGCACTTGAGAAGGCCGTCCTATTTTGACTCCTGCCATTGTGAGGGTGCCAATTAGTGTCAGGGCACAGGGAGACCAAGCATCATTAGAGACATGCAACTCAATGCTTGGGTGCTGCCTGCTGTAGTGCCAAGTTGGCCCCTGACAAGGCTAGCCCTGGCCCTGAATGATGAATACGTTGCCACAGGGGAATACTTGTGGAGAGCCCATTACTATTTGACCAGAGGTTACATGGGAAAGTTTAGCCTCTCTCTGAAATGTGTTTTCTGTTTGTTAAAGCAGAGGTTGAAGAAGTGCGAGCTCTCAGATTGTTTTTCTATTTAGCATTTGATTTAATCTCTTTGTCACTCATCGCCTGGCTCTGTGTGGGGGGGGGGGGGTATACAGTATTGTGCTGTATGTATATGCATGCTTGGCAGCTGCCTGTGTTTGTCATGTGTTGTGGTACATACAGTGTAGTATTTTCCATCACCACACTCAGCAAGTGAACCCGGCTGAATGCTATATGACAGCCTCTAATTTGTTAAATAGGGAGACCGTCCAAAGCAATACACACTCATGGCAGCATGAACAAATGCACCCACGCACGCTCTCACACACACAAACCACACACTCCGTCTCACACACACATACTGTATGGAAACAAGCACAACTCTCTATACAGGTTCTCCTCCTGACTGCAACCTTTAACTCCTTAGATTTCTCAATCTTCTTTCATTAACTAGCTTCTATCTCTTCTCTCTTCTTTTTCTACTACCTTCCCCACCTACTCGACTTTGGACCCTGTAGATTCGGATTAACAGGGAAGTAAGTACTTCACTGCTCTTTCTTCTGTCTGCCATCCCTTTCTTTTCCCTCTTTCCCATGCAGTACATCCCTCCTTCAAAATTCAAACCCTTCAGTCTAGTGTTTGGGAGCCCGGATTTAGAGTTGGCACAAAGCAAGCTGCTCCAAGGTGTCACAATGTTCAGATTGCAGCAGAGTGAAGAAACTCTGAGGGTTMCCATCTCTTTTCCTTTTATCTGCCATTGAATCTTAGATGTTTGTCTCTTTCTACTTGAGCCATGTTCAAACTCCAAGCCAGTAGCTCATCATGCAGTAGAATAACCAGAGCACCATTGCACTCTGGCAATACCATGAACAACATTGAACAAATTGGAAGTGTTGAAAGAGGTATTGTGAATAGGTACCCTTTTCTCGACCATACCTGAATCAAAGCTAACCACTAAGTAAAGAGGAATGCACGTTTGAAGGAGCTCCCATATCTGCTGAAGACGAGACTGCCTTGTGGCCCATTGTATGTGTGACCTGTAAGCATATAGAGCTGTGTCATCGTCACCATACCCACTGGCATGCCCTGTCATCTCCAGCATGTGACAAGTGTCCCTGTGTCGTTATATTACTTGTGCTTACATTAGGTCAGAACTCAGGAGGTTACGGTTGCCACTATGACTGGTTGAGGTGGAGGTGTGTGAATGCCATGGAAATGCTGATTGTGCTGCCCAGGGTCCCAGCGAATCATGGGTAGTTGGGCTCACTGCACCCATTCACTGTGACAGTCATTCATCTCCATTACACACTTGTCCCTTTTGCGTTTCACTGCGTATACCTGCATTTCTGCACTTTTTTTGAGGGTGACACAGAACAGATGCCAAGTTGTCTTTCTAGGAGGAAGTAACAATGAGTTATGTTCTGTCGACAAACTACTTCTTATAGCCTACTGTACAGTGATGTGGTCCCCGCCTCTTCACGGCATCGTCACCCATAAACACTTCCACCATAAGGAGATATTTTGGCAGATTGTCAAACATTCTTTGATATAAATGGTCTCCTGTTGACTCACTCTGCACGCAAGTTGTACAACTTCATCTGAGCAATCATAGTGGCTATGAATATATATGTGACCGACCGTCTCGAATCGGGCTTATGTAGCAAAATTTGAAATAGTGTTTTTTACATTGGATAAAGTAGAGACTCTGAGCTAGAAAATGGTATATCATACAGTACAGTTGAGGAACAATGGAAAACATCGTTCTCACCCTCTTAAAACTTAGCACCACCCGTCTCTTTAAGGATTCAAATGTGAGGCCATGTACTAAACATCCAAAGATTTCAAGACTAAAGGCTGGTTTATACTACGGGTGTATTCGTAAATTCAATCTGGAGTGCCAGAGTGCACCCTGGGCGGTCGTAAACTCAGAGCGTTGTCAGATTGTCCGTTCGTAAATTCAGAGCGTTTCGCTCTCTGAGCTTTCAGCGAGCTCACTGGACGCTCTGGCCGAGGAGTAGGGTTGATCCGAGTGTTCTGACCTAACAGCAGTCAAGCTCACAAGCTAACTGGCTAACATTGGCTAGCTTGCTAGCTACTTTCAGACACAGACAACAGCTCACTCAGACCATTTTACTCACCCTCGCTGAGCTGGTTAGGCTGTTTTTATGTTATCCAGAGCGTTGGTGACTTTAACTGCGCTGCTGGCAACAATTTAACCTCTCTAGGGTACGTGAGACGGTAGCGTCCCACCTCTTCAACAGCCAGAAAACAACAGAAATCCCATAATTAAAATTCCTCAAACATACATGTATTTTACACCATTTTAAAGATACACTTGTTGTAAATCCAGCCACAGTGTCCGATTTCAAAAAGGCTTTACGACAAAAGCAAAGCAAACGATTATGTTAGGTGAGTGCCTATTCACAGAATAACACAGCCATTTTTTCCAGCCAAAGAGAGGATTCACAAAAAGCAGAAATATAGATAAAATGAATCACTAAACTTTGATGATCTTCATCAGATGACACTCAAATGACTTCATGTTACACAATACATGTATGTTTTGTTCGGTAAAGTTCATATTTATATCCAAAAATCTCAGTTTACATTGGCGCCTTACATTCAGAAGTTCCAAAACATCCTTTGATTTTGCAGAGAGCCACATCAATTTACAGGAATACTCATAATAACATTGCTAAAAGTTACAACTGTTATGCGTGGAATTTTAGATGCACTTATCCTTAATGCAAACGCTGTGTCAGATTTAAAAAATAAAAAAAATTATGGAAAAAGCAAACCATGCAATAATCTGAGGTCGGCGCTCAGAGCCCAATCAAGACGCAAATATATCCGCCATATTATGCAGTCAACAAAAGTCATAAATAGCATTATAAATCTTCACTTTGCTGATATTCGTCAGAATGCACTCCCAGGTCTCCCACTCCCACAAGAAATGTTTGTTTTGTTCGGTAATGTCCAAATAGCTACTTTTGTTAGCGCGTTTGGTAAACAAATCCAAAGTCACGACGCGCGTTCACTAAAAGCAGACGAAATGTCAAAAAGTTCCGTAACAGTCAGTAGAAACATGTCAAACGATGTATTGAATCAATCTTTAGGATGTTTTCAACATAAATATTAAATAATGTTCCAACTGGAGAATTCCATTGTCTTCAGAAGTGCGATGGAACAGAGCTCGCTCTCACATGAACGCCCATGGTCAGTGCATGTTCAGGTCATGGCAGACCTTACTCATTCCCCGCTCCTTCGGCCCCACTTCACAGTAGAAGCATCAGACAAGGTTCTAAATACTGTTGACATCTAGTGGAAGCCTTAGGAAGTGCAACATTACCAATATCCCACTGTATCTTCAATAGGAGCTGAGTTGAAAATCGACCAACCTCAGATTTCCCACTTCCTGGTTGGATTTTTTCTCAGGTTTTTGCCTGCCAACGGTCATATTCAACGGGTGTTGAGCGTTCATATATGTGTCAGTTATTCTGCACTCTGGCACACTCCGATGAGAGTGCTCTGAAATCGGAGTAGATAGCCGGAGCGAATTTATCAGCTACGTGTATCGACAGTTGTCCCAGTGACATCATGAACATTCTATTGAAATGGTTACTTGCATAGTAGAGTATTTTGTTTAGACATGTAGTTAGCTAGCTAAACAATGAACCATAATCCCAACTCATAACATTACCCTGTATGAATCTGCAGGTAGCAAACCAACCAGGTTCAATGTTAGCTTGCAAACATCAGGCTATAACTATCAAAGCAAATGGATCTGAGATAGGAATAATATTACTACACAGATCATAAACGTAACGTTTGCTAGCAAGCCAGCCAGCTTATGTTAGCTAGCTAGCTAACAGTACGATTTAACTTGAAATGAAAATGACTTTCTAACAAAATTAGAAACGTGTAATATCTGAAAATGTAGCTAGCTAGACTATCTTACCTGTATACATGGATGGACGCTTCTTCCTCTCTGTCACGGATGCCATGGTTGCCCTTAGTTTGAAGATGTAATCCGGAGACATGTTTTTTATACAGACTTCTATGTGTTCTCTTTTCGACTCCCTTTGCTTATTTGCAGTCAAAGGCAAGAATTTTCTCCATCTCCTTAGCTATCATACTCTAATTCCCCCGGGCATTCCACTGATTTCAAAATTCTGTCCTCCAGAAAGTGGAGAGCAACACTGATATCGTTCAAAAAAGCAGTGTTAGAAAGGATGATCTACAAATACTGACCAGCTCATGTTATAGACAAAGAAGCGTGCTACATGGCAGACCAATCCGAACTCATCTCTCGGCATGGCTAGCGGGAAGGTTCCTGACTTTTTCCATGGCTAAACCAACTAGGCTCGTAATTTTAACCATTTTATTCATATTTACAGATGACATACAAGTTTGTTATTAAGGCACATGAAAGTTCCAGAAGGGATTTCAGCCCAAAAAACGCATTTGGAGTTAAAAAAAAGAAATGGTTCTCCTGTGAAGTAGTGATGCACTACAAACGCCTAGTTTCCTTCCTTGTGAATCCCTTTTTTTCAAGGTTGCTTTTTCCTCTTTTGGTTGAGCACCGTATCTCCACTGTATCCAGATCCCCCCCCCACACACACACACAGTTAGTCTCAACTTACTGTTGCGAGTTAGAAAAGTAGAATACACAAAGTGCAATTTCAAAATTTGGTTGTGCATCAGGAGTTTTTCTCGTTATCTCAGTCACTGATAGTAAGTCAATTAGCCCATGTCAGCTAAAATGTTGTAGATCGCTAAATTAGTTTAGCAGCCAGCTATCTAAACTTGTTTTCGTGGTCGAATTACCAGCCTCCATTGATTTTGTTAGTCAGTCTTACTCAGATATCATATTAAAAACTGCTGAAATTTCTCACCATCCTATTGCAAAATGTGTAGAATTGCAGGAAATTATCTGTAGATCAGTTCATTTCTTTCTCTCCGCCCAATGGCTAAATGTGTCGAATTACAGTAAATTTGCTTTATAACTGTAAAATTTCCTCTACATCCCATTGCAAAAATGTTTAGAATTGCGCAAAATGTGCTAAAACGTGAAAAATATTCAGTATATTGGAGCACTAAACCAACTGTGAAAATACAAGCAGAACGTATTATTTTGTGCATTGTGTTGAATAATGAAATCCGATTTGCTATTTCTATGGGACTTGGGTCTAACGTAGCGTAGTGTTCTGAAAAGCATCATTTTGATGCGTAAAGTGGATGTTCTGAATCACTTAAACTGCTGGGACTACAGTCTCTCTCTCATCTCTCTCAATGCCTAACAAAGTTTTGTGTTGTCTCATTCTGTTATATCGTGACCATGTTTGTTGTGACGTCTGTGTGGGGGGATTTGCACATGCTTTTCGAAGTTGATGACAGCTTTTAGGTAAAGCCTGACATGCAATGGAATGCTTTTTCTCAGGCGTCATAATTAGCTGTGCTTTTGGGAGGTGTCTATTTAGCATGCACACCAAACTGTAGGCATACTGGGTGTCTGACGGCACACCATATTTTCTCTGGAATTTTTGTGAGTGGTATTGGAATGACAGGAAACATGACGTTACTGAGGGAATTGGACAGGAGTGAGAAGGAAGGGTGATCCTTGCTAGAAGATAGGGAGGGAGAGAGGAGAAGGAGGGAGGAGAAGGAGAGAAAGCGCTGTCTGAGGCACAGATGGCTTACTCAGCATGTCATCCCTGTTCTCTTTTTTCAGGGCTACCATCGATCCAACCACTTCATAGCCACTCAGGGTGAGTATCCCGCCATGTCTGGAGTTGGGTGCTTGTGTGTGTTTTTGTGTGATAAATTGAGGTTGACCAACCTACCCAATGAACTTCCACGTAGGATCTAGCAACAGTGACGCATCATGCTCACGTATACATCAGTTTCCTTTTTTCGGTGCGTGAATATTTGGATGTGTAGATACACACCCTAGCATCAGTTAGACCTTCTCCTAGTAGAGCGAGAGAGAGACTCATGATCTGTTTTGCCTGTCACTTCTCATACCGAGCCACTGTTCGCTGGCACAGACCAATGAACACTGCTATGAAGCGCTGTACAGCACCACTTTAATTACAGTAGGGCATGTGACCTGACCAGGATAAACTCTTTGGCCCTACTTATAACCTAGCTGCATGTACCTTGATCCCGTGTCCAAGAAAAGTGACTTAGTACAGTAGTATGGGGTCACGTGGTCAGGAAACAATCCTGGCCCTAGTCATATTGATAATTTGTGTTTAGAGCAAACTGTTTTTGACTGAGATGGTTGATGTGATGGTTTTACCTTTCTGTCCCATAGGGCCCAAACAGGAGACGGTGTATGACTTCTGGAGGATGGTGTGGCAGGAGAACTGCTTCAGCATCGTCATGATCACTAAACTGGTAGAGGTAGGCAGGGTGAGTCTCACACTCACACCTCTCTCATCATACACACCTATCCCCAGCACCATTGCTTCCATCTATCCGGCCATCCATCCATCCAGTCATAGACCTCTTCTATATGTAAGGGGACACAATTCAATTTTCTCTACTGTATTCAGGTCCCTTGCTATTTCCTCAGACAGACATCATTGTTGGAGTAATTGAAGCACCAGCAGAATGTAAATGCTATAGTAAGAGTCCCATTGGTTTCGTCGTAAACATAGACATAGTGGTTAGGATGACGAAATGTGTCTATCAATATCAGTACATCAACTTTGCTGTTCCCTCCTAGCGCTGGATTGTTTGTCAGCTGAATCAAAATAACAACTAACCTAAATATAAAATGACTAAATCCTTTGTGCCTTAATGGAAAACATTAGTGGTGGCCCAGTTCTAGATATTATGTTCCCCGTCATTAAAGACTATTATAGCTACCTCCTCTATCTATGGAAGAACTGGTTGATTTTGTCGGAGCTGAATTTAAGTATAATTGTTCTGTGTCTTCTATCCTTAAATGTATTTAATGCTGAGCAGTAGGTAGCATAATTCACCAACAAGGAAGACTGGTTGGCCAAACACATTTCTGTGACTGTTGTTGTATGCACATTTGATCGAATGTTATTTGTCTCCTTGTCGACCAGGTGAAATGCTGTAAATACTGGCCTGATGACAGTGAGATGTATGGAGACATCAAGATTACACTGGTGAAGACGGAAACACTCTCAGAGTACACAGTTCGTACTTTTGCCATGGAGAGGGTAAGTCCGACCATTCTGTACCTGCACATTTTTTGACATTGAGTCCGTCTACGTCTAAGACCAATATCACGTGGCTTTTACTTATACAGGACAAATCCCAGCTATTACTAAGCATCTTTCCCTCATTCTTTCCTTGTTTTGGTTTCTTACGGCTTCACTGCTTAGACATACCATGATGGCATTGTTTCTCCAGCCGGCGTTTCCAGGCAGTTTTCAATTAAAGAGTCTGATGTTTACCAGTCCAACTGAACTGAACCAGCATTCAATCTGTCTCAATTATGAGGTGCTTCTGTTGTGAATGCATCCTACTCAGAGAACATGGCTCCACAGAGGCCTCTTTGACTCTGTGTGATAAAGGCACTTGGCTGACAAATAGCAGCCCGTCTCTGACTAGAGAGAAGTGACAGTAAGAAATAATACTCTGGCTCTATGGTTCTTTCCTCTCCTGTGTTACTGAGTTGGCCCCTGTACCAGTCTCCTTCCTAATACTCATAAACATTGCGGAGACAGCAGCAGCAGTTGGCATACACTGATTTGAGTAGACAGTGTCTTACTGCCTGATGATGCATAAATACGACGTAGAAAGATTAGAATAAACAACAGCTCCTGATGTACAGACCGATGTGACTCAGAGACGATGATCATCGAGGGCCCTCTGATTAAATATGCCTGCAGTGAGAGGATTTAATAACTCAAGCTACTTAAACCCCCCCCTCTCTCTCTCTCACACCGCTGAGGCACTGCTGCTTCTACAATGACAGGGCCTGCGCTTGAAGTGTCCGTTGCTCTCAGTGGACCATCCTGTCAATCAACGCCAGGGTCTCTCCATAGAGCGGCTCAGAGCAACTCTGCGGAGTGACAGTGGCACAAACACAGCATTACTGTTTCACTGTTGCCGCCACTCTCCGTGGGAGTACTACTGTACGCCACTTATTAAGCAGAGATTTTAGGAGAAGTTGACAGTTTGTTTTCAATGAGCCTCGTCTTCTGAGTAAATGTTTGAGGGGTCTCTCTAACTCTCTCTCTCCAAATATTTTCTTTACTTTGTCATCTCGGCTCAGAGGAGGAAATTGCAGTGATGCGTCTGCCGCCTAGTTCCCCATTTGTGCACGAGCCTTCTCGGGCACAGAGTAACAGAGTAAAGCCTAGATCTGGCTGTCAGATTGCAGCTGGAGTTAATGTCACATCCATGGTGGAGAGTTAAACACACATGGGGATTTCAGTCCCACAGGACCATGTAGTCCATGCTTCACTCTAGCTGTATCGTACTGTAGGTGTACACAACAATAGTGTCAATTTGTTGCTGGATATCTTGAAATTTAGAAAAAATGAAAAGCTGAAATGTTTTGGGTCAATACGTATTCAACCCCTTTGTTATGGCAAGCCTAAATAAGTTCAGAATATAACATCTATTTTAACAAGTCACATAATAAACTCAGCAACAAAAGAAACATCCTCTCACTGTCAACTGCGTTTATTTTCAGCAAACTTAACATGTGTAAATATTTGTATGAACATAACAAGATTCAACAACTGAGACATAAACTGAACAAGTTCCACAGGTATGTGACTAACAGAAATTGAATAATGTGTCCCTGAACAAAGGGGGGGGGTCAAAATCAAAAGTAACAGTCAGTATCTGGTGAAGCCACCAGCTGCATTAAGTACTGCAGTGCATATCCTCATGGACTGCACCAGATTTGCCAGTTCTTGCTGTGAGATGTTACCCCACTCTTCCACCAAGGCACCTGCAAGATCCCGGGCATTTCTGGGGCGAATGGCCTTAGCCCTCACCCTCCGATCCAACAGATCCCAGACGTGCTCAATGGGATTGAGATCTGGGCTCTTCGCTGGCCATGGCAGAACACTGACATTCCTGTCTTGCAGGAAATCACGCACAGAACGAGCAGTATGGCTGATGGAATTGTCATGCTGGAGGGTCATGTCAGGATGAGCCTGCAGGATGGGTATCACATGAGGGAGGAGGATGTCTTCCCTGTAACGCACAGCGTTGAGATTGCCTGCAATGACAACAAGCTCAGTCCGATGATGCTGTGACACACCGCCCCAGACCATGACGGACCCTCCCCCTCCAAATCGATCCCGCTCCAGAAGCCTCGGTGTAATGCTAATTCCCTCGACGATAAACACAAATCAGACCATCACCCCTGGTGAGACAAAACCGCGACTCGTCAGTGAAGAGCACTTTTTGCCAGTCTTGTTTGGGTCCAGAGACGGTGGGTTTGTGCCCATAGGTGACATTGTTGCCGTTGATGTCTGGTGAGGACCTGCCTTACAACAGGCCTACAAGCCCTCAGTCTAGCCTCTCTCAGCCTATTGCAGACAGTCTGAGCACTGATGGAGGGATTGTGCGTTCCTGGTGTAACTCGGACAGTTGTTGTTGCCATCCTGTACCTGAACCGCAGGTGTGATGTTCGGATGTACTGATCCTGTGCAGGTGTTTTTCTTTTGGTGTTTTTCACAGTCAGTGGAACGGCCTCTTTAGTGTCCTATATTTTCATAACCGTGACATTAATTGCCTACCGTCTGTAAGCTGTTAGTGTCTTAACGACTGTTCCACAGGTGCGTGTTCTTTAATTGTTTATGGTTCATTGAACAAGCATGGGAAACAGTGTTTACACCCTTTACAATGAAGATATGTGAAGTTATTTCGATTTTTATGAATTATCTTTGGAAGACAGGGTCCTGAAAAAGGGATGTTTCTTTTTTTGCTGAGTTTACATTGCATGGATTCACTCTGTGTGCAATAATAGTGTTTAACATGATTTTGAATGACTACCTCGTCTCTGTACCCCACACATACAATTATATGTAGTGTCCCTCAGCCGAGCAGTGAATTTCAAACACAGATTCTTCCGCAAAGACCAGGAAGGTTTTCCAATGCCTCGCAAAGAAGGGCACCTATTGGTATAAAAAAAGAGACATAACATTTTCCTTTGAGCATGGGTGAAGTTATTAATTGCACTTTGGATGGTGTATCAATACATCCAGTCACTACAAAGATGCAGGTGTCCTCCCTAACTCAGTTGCCAGAGAGGAAGGAAACCGCGCCGGCGATTCACCATGATGCCAATAGTAATTTTAAAAGAGTTAGAGTTTAATGGCTGTGATAGGAGAAAACTGAGGATGTTTCAACAACATTGTAGTTACTCCACAATACTAACCTAATTAATAGAGTGAAAATAAGGAAGTCTGTACAGCAGGGATGTTGCTAACCCTATTTTAGGGGGGCTTTAGCAAACAAGCTGTATGTGACACACTGATGGTTCTGATGGACAGAACCAAAGCACTGTGAAATTCACAATATTCCAGAGGCAGATGCGCAAACAAAGGAAAATGGGAGATTTTGTGGTGGAGACCTCCTTGGGTTTAGGCACAGAATTGTCATGTTCCCAAACAATGAAAATAGAGTTGTTGCTTCCCTGCTTGGACAGTATGGTTTGTGAGCTTGACCAGCGATTCTCGACTGTAGATGTAGGTCTGCTCAAAGGCATACAGGCATACATCCCCAACTCAAACTTCCTAGATACATCATGCTTAACAGAGTTTACCAAGCGCTACCTGTATTCAAAATCCACTACATCCAAATCCATTGGATGTAGTGATCACAATATAGTAGCCATATCTAGGAAAACAAAAAATCCAAATGCTGTGCCTAATATATAGTGTATAAGAGGTCATACAATAAGTTTTGAAGTGATTCCTATGTTATTGATGTAAAGAATATCTGTTGGTCCGTGGTGTGTAATGTGGAGCAAACAGACACTGCACTGGACACGTTTATGAAATTGCTTATTCCAGTTACTAATAAGCATGCACCCATTAAGAAAATGACTGTAAAAACTTAAATCCCCATGGATTGAAGAGGAATAGAAAAAGGGTATGGTTGAGAGGGATGAGGCAAAAGGATGGGCAAATAGGTTTGGCTGCACCACCGATTGGCAAACATATTAAGAAATCATGTGACTAAATAAAATAAAAATTACACTATGAAACAAAGATAAATGACATGAATATTGATAGTAAAAAGCTTTGGCGCACCTTAAGTTAAATTTTTGGGAAAAAAGCTAACTGCTCATTAAATCAGATGCATCATTCATCACAAAACCGAATGATATTGCTGACACTACACATCCAAGTATATCTGACCAAACTATGAAAGACAAGCATTGTAATTTTGAATTCCGTAAAGTGAGTGTGGAAGAGGTGAAATAATTATTGTTTTCTATCAACAATGACAAGCCACCGGGGTCTGACAACTCGAATGGAACATTTATGAGGATTATAGCGGACGATATTGGCACTCATATTTGACAAATTTTCAATTTAAGCCTACTAGAAAGTGTGTGCATCCAAGCCTGCAGGGAAGCAAAAGTAATTCCGCTACCAAAGACTAGTAAAGTCCCCTTTACTGGCTCAAATGGCTGACCAATCAGCCTGTTGTTTGACCAGGTACAGTGCTATTTTAAAGTAAACAAATTGACAAGGGGAACTGAATGCATTCAACTGAAATGTGTCCTCCGCATTTAACCCAACCCCTCTGAATCAGAAATGTGTGGGGGGCTGCCGTAATCGACATTCACGTCTTCGGCACCCGGGGAACAGTGGGTTAACTGCCTTGCTCAGGGGTAGAACAACAGATTTTTACCTTGTCAGCTCGGGGATTCGATCCAGCAACCTTTCAGTTACTGGCCCAACGCTCTAATCACTAGACTACCAGACTTTCAGCACGCGTATAGGGAAGGACATTCAACAAGCACAGCACTTACACAAATAACTGTTTGTCTGAGAGAAATTGATAATAAAAAGATTGTGGGTGCTGTTTTGTTAGACTTCGGTGTGTTTTTTTACATGATCAATCATAGTCTGCTGCTGGAAAAAACATGTGTTATGGCTTTACACCCCCTGCTATATTGTGGATAATGAGTTACCTGTCTAACAGAACACCGAGGGTGTTCTTTAATGGAAGCTTCTCCAACATAATCCAGGTAGAATCAGGAATTCCCCAGGGTAGCTGTCTTGGTCCCCTACTTTTTTCAATCTTTGATTAAAGCCAGTGTGTCTATGTATGTAGATGACTCAACACTGTACATGTCAGCTACGACAGCGACTGAAATGACTGCAACACTTAACAAAGAGCTGCAGTTATTTTCAGAGTGGGTGGCAAGGAATAAGTGTAACGATTGTTCTCCTCCTCGTCTGAGGAGGAGCATGGATCGGACCAAAACGCAGCTTGTGTGGAATACATGATGCATTTATTTAAACAAGACGAACACGAAACACACTTGATAAATTACAAAATAACAAAACGACGTAGACCGACCTGAACATGAGAACTTACAGAACACGAAGAACGCACGAACAGGAACAGACTAGACAAACGAAACAGTCCCGTGTGGTACATACACTGACACGGAAGACAATCACCCACAAACAAACGGTGTGAACAGCCTACCTTAATAGGGTTCTCAATCAGAGGAAACGTCAAACACCTGCCCCTGATTGAGAACCATATAAGGCTAATTAACAATGACCCAAAACATAGAAACACATAACATAGACTGCCCACCCAGCTCACGTCCTGACCAACTAAACAAAGCTAAACAAAGGAAAATAAGGTCAGGAACGTGACAATAAGTTAGTCCTAAATATTTCAATAACTAAAAGCATTGTATTTGGAACAAATAATTTACTAAACCCTAAACCTCAACTAAACCTTTTAATAAATAATTTGGAAACTGAGCAAGTGGAGGTGACTAAACTGCTTGGAGTAACCTTGGATTGTATACTGCCATATTCAAAACATATTGACACAAGAGTAGCTAAAATGGGTAGAAGTCTGTCCATAATGAAGCGCTGCTCTACCTTCTTAACCTCTCTAGGTTATGTGGGACGGTAGCGTCTCACCTCGTCAACAGCCAGTGAAACTGCAGAGCGCCAAATTCAAAACAACAGAAATTCCATAGTTCAAATTCCTCAAACATACATGTATTTTACACCATTTTATAGATACACTTGTTGTAAATCCAGCCACAGTGTCCGATTTCAAAAAGGCTTTACGACGAAAGCAAACCAAACGATTATGTTAGGGCAGAGCCAAGTCACAGGAAAACACAGCCATTTTTCCAGCCAAAGAGAGGAGTCACAAAAAGCTGAAATATAGATCAAATTAATCACTAACCTTTGATGATCTTCATCAGATGACACTCAAAGGATGTCATGTTACACAATACATGTATGTTTTGTTCGTATTTATATCCAAAAATCTGAGTTTACATTGGCACGTTATGTTCAGTAGTTCCAAAACATCCGGTGATTTTGCAGAGAGCCACATAAATTTATAGAAATAGTCATCATAAATGTTGATGAAAATACAAGTGTTATACATGGAATTTTAGATCCACTTCTCCTTAATGCAACCGCTGTGTCAGATTTTTTTTTTTAAAGGAAAGGAAAAAGCAAACCATGCAATAATCTGAGTACGGTGCTCAGACGACAAATCAACCCAAAGAGATATCTGCCATATTTGCGGAAGTCAGAAATAGCAGTCAACAGAAGTCAGAAATAGCGTTATAAATATTCACTTTGATGATCTTCATCAGAATGCACTCCCAGGAATCCCAGTTACACAATAAATGTTTATTTTGTTCGATAATGTCCATCATTTATGTCCAAATTCCTCCTTGTTGTTCGCGCGTTCAGTACACAATCAAAATTCATGACGCGCGGGCAGGTTCAGACGAAAAGTCATATTACAGTCCGTAGAAACATGTCAAACGAAGTATAGAATACATTTTTAGGATGTTTTTAACATAAATCTTCAATAATGAGAGAAGAATTCCGGAGAATTCCTTTGTCTTCAGAAATGCAATGGAACTCAAGCTGTCACATGAACGCGCATGGTCAGCTCATGGCAGACCTTACTCAATCCCCTCTCATTTGCCCCCACCTCACAGTAGAAGCATCAAACAAGGTTCTAAAGACTGTTGACATCTAGTGGAAGCCTTAGGAAGTGCAACATGACCCCATTTCCACTGTATCTTGGATAAGCAAAGAGTTGAAAAACTAAAAACCTCAGATTTCCCACTTCCTGGTTGGATTTTTTCTCTGGTTTTTGCCTGCCATATGAGTTCTGTTATACTCACAGACATCATTCAAACTGTTTTAGAACCTTCAGAGTGTTTTCTATCCAAATCTACTAATAATATGCATATCCTACTCTGGGCACGCTTTTCATCCTGTCACATTCCTGACCTTATTTCCTTTGTTCAGTCTTGTTTAGTTGGTCAGGAAGTGAGCTGGGTGGGCATTCTATGTTATGAGTTTCTATGTTGGGTTTATTGTTTGGCCTAACATGGTTCTCAATCAGAGGCAGGTGTTTGTCATTGTCTCTGATTGGGAACCATATTAAGGTTGACTGTTTTCACTGTTTGTTTGTGGGTGATTGTTGCCGTGTCTGTGTTTGTTCGCCACACGGTACTGTTTTCGTTCGTTTGTTCACGTCGTTTATTGTTTTGTATTTTGTCAAGTATTTTTTGTCTTCGTTTAAATATTAAAGTATGTATTCAAACCACGCTGCGCTTTGGTCCGATCCTTGCTCGAGGAGGACGAGGAGGATTACACGAGGAGGATTACGACGAGCGTTACACATCCGGACATGAAAATACTGCCCCCTACCCCAAAGAAGTTAACAGCACTACTGGTCAGGTGCCACAAAAAGGGACTTTGACTTCATTACTACTTGCATGTTGAATGCACCAAGCTGTCTGTTTGAACTACTGGCATACAGCTGGAACATCCATGCATACCCTACAAGCCATTCCACAAGCGGTCTCTTCACAGTCCCCAAGTCCAGAACACACAATGGGAGGTGCACAATAAAGCACCTTATGGAACAGCGGGGGCTGTGAAGCAACACAAACAAAGGCACAGACAAATGCATACACACACACACACGATAACATACACACTATACACACGCGTACACCTTTATTTTTGTACTGTACAGGAAGTTTACATACAGTTGAAGTCGGAAGTTTACATACACCTTAGCCAAATACATTAAAACTCAATATTTCACAATTCCTGACATTTAATCCTAGTAAAAATTCCCTGTCTAAGGTCAGTTAGGATCACCACTTTATTTTAAGATTGTGAAATGTCAGAATAATAGGAGAGAGAATTATTTATTTCAGCTTTTATTTCTTTCATCACATTCCCAGTGGGTCATACACTCAGTTAGTATTTACTAGCATTGCCTTTAAATTGTTTAACTTGGGTCAAACGTTTCGGGTAGCCTTCCACAAGCTTCCCACAATAAGTTGGGTGAATTTTGGCCCTCCTTCTGACAGAGCTGCTGTAACTGAGTCAGATTTGTAGGCCTCCTTGCTCGCACACGCATTTTCAGTTCTGCCCACAAAATTTCTACAGGATTGAGGTCAGGGCTTTGTGATGGCCACTCCAATACCTTCTATGCCTTGGCATACAAACCTAAAACACAAGGTCAAATCTATACTGGAGTTGCTAACCAAGAAGACAGCGAATGTTCCTGAGTGGCAGAGTTACAGTTTTGACTTAAATCTACTTGAAAATCTATGGTAAGACCTGAAATGGTTGTCTAGCAATGATCAACAACAAATTTGAGAGAGCTTGAAGAATTTTGAAAAGAATAATGGGCAGAATTTTGCACAATCCAACTGTGCAAAGCTCTTAGAAACTTACCCAGAAAGACTCACAGCTGTAATATCTGCCAAAGGTGCTTCTACAAAGTATTGACCCATGGGTTTGAATACTTATGTAAATTAGATATCTGTTTTTGATTTTCAATACATTTTCTAACATTTCTAAAAACAGGTTTTCAATTTGTCAATATGGGGTATTGTGTGTCGATGGGTGAGAGAAAAAAAGATTTAATCCATTTTGAATTCAGGCTGTAATACAACACTGTAATACTTTCTGAATGCACTGTAACTCATCTAATCTTCTTTTTATTCTTCTTCTGATGTTGTATTTCCACAGAGGGGCTACTCAGCTAAACACGAGGTGCGTCAGTTCCACTTCACGTCCTGGCCGGAGCATGGGGTTCCCTACCACGCCACAGGCCTGCTGGCCTTCATACGGCGGGTCAAAGCATCCACTCCCCCTGATGCCGGACCCGTGGTTGTCCACTGCAGGTACCAGCCTCCAATCAACGCACACTGCAGTACACCACTTCCTGCTAGCTGTCAATACTCATGCAACCATTACTACTTTGTGTTTTTAATGTTTAGTCCCAGTGGGAAAAACTGGTTGAAATGACATAATTTTAATCACTTTTACATTTGTTATGAGTAGGACGCTATTTCAGCCAGTTTTACCTGCTGTGGTTGAAGCCTTGTATAGGGGAATTGCATCCATCCCCAGCCCTGATTCTATTATTTTCATGTCACCCAAAGAAAGAGAGAGCCAAGAGTTGCTTTCCGACCCTTATCTTTACACGGTTATTACAGTATTGTATGTGAAGGCTTGTCCTGGTCAGAGTTCAGTGAGAGTGACATGCTGTTGTCTCTGTGTCAGTGTGGGAGCGGGCCGCACAGGCTGCTACATCGTGCTGGACGTCATGCTGGACATGGCTGAGTGTGAGGGCGTGGTGGACATCTACAACTGTGTCAAAACCCTCTGCTCACGACGCATTAACATGATCCAGACAGAGGTGACTGGGCTGGCCTACAGTACATAATGATATTTCTCTCTCGCACCCTTCCACACCTCGTACTCTTTCTTTGTGATATGGTCCTATGTTCTGTTCTGTTGTTCTCTCTTTCTCATCTCTCTCCCTCTCGCTTTCTCTAACACCCCCCCCCCCCCCTCGCGTCCTCTGTACCGCACCTCGCCCACTTTCTTTGTGATATCATCCTATGTTTTTCATGTTCTTACTCTCTCTGTTCTGTCTCTCTCTTTCGCCCCCCCCCCCCTCTCTCTTCTCTTTCTCTATCCATACCCCCCTCTCTCCCGCGCTTTCTCTCTATCTACAGGAGCAGTACATATTCATCCACGATGCAATCCTGGAGGCATGTCTGTGTGGAGAGACGGCCATCTTGGTGAATGAGTTTGCCATCACCTACAAAGACATGCTGCGGGTGGACTCTCAGAGCAACTCCTCCCAGCTACGAGAWGAGTTCCAGGTCAGTCACACACCGGAATTAAATAATACACCTTCTGTTTCGTTGTGAAATACTATTTGTTTTCAGTGACTTCCCAGAAAAGGTTAAGACAAAACAACACAACCCCAACCTAGAATACTAAATTGAAGCACTGTTGGATATTATGACTTTGTTGTTGGTGGACTAGTGGGGGTCAGGCAGGAGTTGTGTCTGACCTGAAGTCAGTTGATGTAACGATGCTGGATGGCTCAGAAGTCCAACAAATTGTAGCAGAAAACAGGACAATTTTGACTGATTAAAACGGCACACTTGTGGAAAAATAAAGTCAATCACTAAGTGGCACAAGCTCATCCCAGTCGACAGATGGTGTAGAGAGAAAGGAGTTACAATGCGGAAGAGGCTGACAAAGAGGTGCGTGTGTGCACATCAGAACCAAGGTGAAAATTTTTGTATTTTGTAGTTTCCTTGAGAATACCAACTTTTCAAATACTCGAGGTTATCACATATATTTTATATAGACTTTGAACTAAAAGGCAACTATTTCCCTTGATATTCAAATACAGGTCTCAGAAAAACAAATCATTTTTTAAAGAATTTTGATATGTTTTGGAAAACCAAATCATATTTGAAGATATATGAATATATGCAAGTTATTTAAAAACGAAACATATTTATTTGATGTTAAACATTTGATGAAGACTGAAACACTTTTACAACTGTAAAACTTCAATTAAAGGCAGCATCTCAAATAGCTGCCTGTCCCTTTTAATAGCCTGGCAACGACACAAATTTCGGCAAATAAACGGCTGCTACAAATAAACATGTCTAAATTAATTATTTACAAGGTTTCCATGCATTACCATAAATTACTTTAGAGGTTAAATGTTTGATTTGTTACATTACATAATAAATATCACAATCATCAAGTTTTTATCTCCAGTAAGAAACTGCTAGCCATTGGCTGCTAACAGCTGAGAACTGCTAGCTAACTGGCTAGCTAACTGGCAAGCACAAAAATGGTCAACAACTTTGTTTGTACAGACCCCCAGATATCGTCCGAACGCCCTCTGTTGTTTTGTTTATAGAGGAATACTAAGACAAAAGAAACGTGACAGTATGTAAATGAAAACACATTAGTGCAGGGGAAAAAATATATATATAATAGAATGCTGGAAATGAATGCTGAAATTAAATGATTAACCTTACAAATCAGCAAAAGCTGTGTGCATTAGACACCTGGCTCAAATAGACACCTGGCTCAAATAGAAGCCTTTCTCTGTTAAGCGAACTTTTCTGTTCAGTGATTTAATCAAATAAACACCCGGGATATTGATTGAAGTTTTACGGTAGTTGAGTTAGTATAAATATATGATCATAAGTACATGGTTTGGATGGGTCTTAGATGTGAATCTTAATATAGCCTACAGCTAGAATAAAATGCACGAGGGACATTTGAGTGGACCACTTTTGCAGCTTCAAAATGAACAAGACATATTTTCATAATGAGTGAGACATAAAGTAATATAGTAACTTTGTGATTATTACAATAGCAACATTGTTGTTACATAGGACTTTGGAAATTGCTTGATAATGGAATTATTACATAAGTGGAATAAGGAACAGTCACTATTTCTCTAGTGTACGGTAGTGACAAAAACTCTCAGCTAATTGCTCTGCAATTAAAACACAATTACCAAAGTATTATGGAACAACATGCTAATATCTAGGAAACCCAAAGTTCCAAAGGCTGGGCCTAATATAGTGTATAAGAGGTCATGCAATAAGTTTTGTGGGGATTCTTATGTTTATGATGTAAAGAATATTTGCTGGTGTGAGGAGCAGCCAGATGCTGCACTTGACACATTTATGAAATTGCTTATTCCAGTTACTAATAAGCATGCACCCATAATGGAAATGACTGTAAAAACTGTTAAATCCCCTTGGATTGATGAGGATTTGAAAAATGTAATGTTTGAGAGGGATGGGGCAAAAGGTATGGCAAATAAGTCTAGTAGCACAACCGATTGGCAAACGTACTGCAAATTCAGAAAAATCATGTGACTGAACTGAATAAAAATAAGAAACTATACTATGGAACAAAGATAAATGATATAAAGTATGATAGTAAAAAAGCAAAAAAGCTAACTCGACTCCGTCATTCAGTGAATCAGATGGCTCATTCATAACAAAATCCACTGATATTGCCAACTACTTTAATAATTTTTTTTGGCAAGATAAGCAAACTTAGGGATGACATGCCAGCAACAAACGCTGACACTACACATCCAAGTATATCTGACCAATTTATGAAAGAAAAGCATTGTAATTTTGAATTTCGTAAAGTAAGTGTGTAAGAGGTGAAACAATTGTCTATCAACAAAGACAAGCCACCGGGTCTGACAACTTGGATGGAAAATTACTGAGGATAATAGGGGACGATATTGCCACTCCTATTTGCAATATATTCAATTTCAGCCTCCTAGAAAGTGTGTGCCCTCACACTTGGAGGGAAGCTAAAGTCTTTCCGCTACCTAAGACTAGTATAGCCCCCTTTACTGGCTCAAATAGCTGACCAATCAGCCTGTTACCAACCCTTAGTAATGTTTAGGAAAAAATTGGGTTTGACCAGATACAATGCTATTTCACAGTAAACAAATTGACAACAGACTTTCAGCAAGCTTATTATTATTATTATGATATATTTTTTATATAAACCTCTATTTAACTAGGCGAGTTAAGAACAAATTCTTATTTACAATGACGGCCTACCCCGGCCAAACCCAGACGCTGGGCCAATTGTGCACCGCCCTATGGGACTCCCAACACGGCCGGATGTGATACAGCCTGGAATCGAACCAGGAACTGTAGTGACGCCTCTTGCACTGGGATGCAGTGCCTTAGACCGCTGCGCCACTCGGGAATGTCCTTCCTTTATAGGGAAGGACATTCAACAAGCACAGCACTTACACAAATGACTGATGATTAGCTGTGGGGGTTGTTTTGTTAGACTTCAGTGCGGCTTTTGATATTATCGATCATAGCCTGCTGCTGGAAAAATGTATGTGTTATGGCTTTACACCACCTGCTATATTGTGGATGAAGAATTACCTGTCTAACAGAACAGAGAGGGTGTTCTTTAATGGAAGCCTCTCCAACATAATCCAGGTAGAATCGGGAATCTCCCAGGGCAGCTGTCTATCCCCTTTACATTTTCAGTCTTTACTAACGACATGCCAGTGTGTGTGTATGTGTGTCTATTTATGTGGATGACTCAACACTATACACGTTAGCTAATACAGCGACTGAAATGACCGCAACACTTAACAAAGAGCTGCAGTTGGTGTCAGAATGGGTGGCAAGGAATAAGTTAGTCCTAAATATTTAAAAAACTGTGTTTGGGACAAATCATTCACTAAACCCTAAACCTCAACTAAATCTTGTAATGAATAATGTGGAAATTGAGAAAGTTGAGGTGACTAAACTGCTTGGAGTTACCCAGGATTGTAAACTGTCATGGTCAAAACATACTGATACAACAGTAGCTAAGATGGGGAGAAGTTTGTCCATCATAAAGTGCTGATCTGCCGTCTTAACAACACTATCAACAAGGCAGGTCCTACAGGCCCTAGTTTTGTCCCACCTGGACTACTGTTCAGTCGTGTGGTCAGGTGCCACAAAGAAGGACTTAGGAAAATTGCGATTGGTTCAGAACAGGGCAGCACGGCTGGCCCTTAAATGTACACCAAGAGCTAACATTTATAATATGCATGTCAATCTCTCCTGGCTCAAAGTGGAGGAGAGATTGACTTCATCACTACCTGTATTTGTAAGAGGGTGTTGAATGCACCGATCTCTCTGTTTGAACTACTGGCACACAGCTCGGACACCCATGCATACGCCACAAGGGATGTCACCAGAGGTCTCCTCACAGCCCCCAAGTCCAGAACAGACCATGGGAGGCGCACAATACTACATAGAGCCATGACTACATGGAACTCTATTCCACATCAAGTAACTGCTGCAAGCAGTAGAATCAGATTTTTAAAAACAGATACAAATACACCTTATGGAACAGTAGGGACTGTGAAGAGACACAGGCACAGACACACACACGATAGCATACACACATGTACACATGGATTTTGTGTTGTAGATATGTGGTAGTAGAGTAGTGACCTGAGGGCACGCACTTAATGTCTTGTGAAATCTGTTGTGATTGTGTTGTAATGTTTTTAAAATTGAATAAACCTTTGCTGGACCCCAGGAAATATAGAATATTTAGCAGATGTTATTGCGGGTGTAGCGAAATGCTTCTGTTCCTAGCTCCAACAGGGCAGTAGTATCTAACAATTCACAACAATACATAGACATCTAAAAGTAAAAGAATGGAATTAAGAAATGTATAAATATTAGGACCAGCAATGTCGGAGTGGCATTGACTAAAATACAGTAGAATACAGTATATACATATGAAATGAATAAAACATTATGTAAGCATTATTAAAGTGACTAGTGTTTCATTATTAAAGTGACCAGTGATTCCATGTCTATGTATATAGTGCAGCAGCCTATATACAGCAGCCTGAGTAATGGGGATCCATAACAAATACAAATACAAATATAATGTTGCTCCAAAAGTAATTACAGTTTATTACACTGGCACAAATAGTTGTAGTCACCTCCAAATTAACTGTTCGTTCCCACATCAAAATTGTTCTATGACTTTTTTTTAAATATTTGAATAAAGATCTCAGAAAATGTATGCTTTTTTTAAGGTCTGGTGCAGGTGTATGTGCATGAATGTGAGCTTATGTATGCGTGCCTGCCTGTCTTCTTGCATGTGTGTGCATATGCATGTGTGTTTGCGAATGGCAAAACATGGATTCCAGTTTCCTCTCACATTTATAAGTGTGTGATTGTCATTCAAATCTCCCATCATTTCTGGGAAGCTGGGAATGTGGTGGTCTCAGAGCACTTTATTTGATTCTGATTAGGACAGAGGAGCACCAGGTGTGTTCCCACATGCATTCATTTCCTCTCTTAGCCCTCCAAACGGTACTGTCTACTGACTCTACTATAAGAGCAGCAGCATTGATTCAAGGTTTCTCATTTCAAAGTACTGCATTTCATACTGGAATAGGCCCACTTTTAAGTTTCAAGTTTTAATTTCACGTGCACAAGTACAGTGAAATATTTTCTTGCAAGCTCAAAATCCAACAATACAGTAATCAACAACAATGTAATCCTAAACATAACATAAGGTAGAACAAAAACACATGAAAAATAAGAAGAACACGAGAAAGTAAGCATACTATCTACAGGGTCAGTCAGTTCCAGTACCATATTAACAATGTGCAGGAATACTGGAGTGATAGAGGTAGATATGTCACCTTAGGGGTAAGATGACTAGGCATCTGGATATATGATAAACAGAGTTGCATGTGCATATTATGTGTGTGTGAGCAAATGATGAAGTGAGTGTTTGTGTGTGTTTTGGAGTTTCGGTGTGCATGAGTGTGTAAGACCCTGTGAGTGTGCAGTGCAAAAATAAAATAAAAGGGTAAATTCAGATAATCCATGTAGCCATTTTGTTAGCTATTTAGTTGCCTATTTAGCAGTCTAATGGCTTGGGGATAGAAGCTGTTCAGGAGTCTGTTGGTATCAGACTTGATGCACCGGTACCACTTGCCGTGCAGAAGCAGAGAGAACAGTCTCTATGGCTTGGGTGGCTGGAGTKTTTAACGACTCTCTGGGCCTTCCTTTCACGCTGCCTGATATAGAGGTCCTGGATGGCAGGGAGCTRGGTCCCAGTGATGTACTGGGCTGTCCGCACCACCATCTGTAGCGCCATGCGATCGAGGGCGGTGCTATTMCCATACCAAGCAGTAATRAGCCAGTCAAGATGCTCTCAATGGTACAGCTGTATAACTTTTTGAGGATTTAACAGCCCATGTTAAACATTTTCAACCTCCTGAGGTGACTGTGAGAGTGTGTGTGGACCGTTTTAAGTCACATCGAGGAACTTGAAGCTCTCGACCCGCTCCATTACAGCTACAGCCAACTTCGCCAAACGGGAGATGATTTAACAAAAGCGCATTTGCGAAAAAAGCACAATCGTTGCACGAATGTACCTAACCACAAACATCAATGCCTTTCTTAAAATCAATACACAGAAATATACACTGCTCAAAAAAATAAAGGGAACACTAAAATAACACATCCTAGATCAGAATGAATGAAACATTCTTATTAAATACTTTTTTCTTTACATTGAATGTGCTGACTACAAAATCACACAAATTATCAATGGAAATCAAATTTATCAACCCATGGAGGTCTGGATTTGGAGTCACACTCAAATTTAAAGTGGAAAACCACACTACAGGCTGATCCAACTTTGATGTAATGTCCTTAAAACAAGTCAAAATGAGGCTCAGTAGTGTGTGTGGCCTCCATGTGCCTGTATGACCTCCCTACAATGCCTGGGCATGCTCCTGATGAGGTGGCGGATGGTCTCCTGAGGGATCTCCTCCCAGACCTGGACTAAAGCATCCGCCAACTCCTGGACAGTCTGTGGTGCAACGTGGCGTTGATGGATGGAGCGAGACATGTTGTCCCAGATGTGCTCAATTGGATTCAGGTCTGGGGAACGGGCGGGCCAGTCCATAGCATCAATGCCTTCCTTTTGCAGGAACTGCTGACACACTCCAGCCACATGAGTCTAGCATTGTCTTGCATTAGAAAGAACCCAGGGCCAACCGCACCAGCTATGGTCTCACAAGGGGTCGAGGATCTCATCTCCTGGTACCTAATGGCAGTCAGGCTACCTCTGGCGAGCACATGGAGGCTGTGCGGCCCCCCAAGAAATGCCACCCCACACCATGACTGACCCACCGCCAAACCGGTCATGCTGGAGGATGTTGCAGGCAGCGTCTCCAGACTCTGTCACGTCTCACATGTGCGTGTGAACCTGATTTCATCTGTGAAGAGCACAGGGCGCCAGTGGGCGAATTTGCCAATCTTGGTGTTCTCTGGCAAATGCCAAACATCCTGCACGGTGTTGGGCTGTAAGCACAACCCCACCTGTGGACGTCGGGCCCTCATTCCACCCTCATGGAGTCTGTTGACCGTTTGAGCAGACACATGCACATTTGTGGCCTGCTGGGGTCATTGTGCAGGGCTCTGGCAGGCGGAGGTAGCGGTCCTGCTGCTGGGTTGTTGCCCTCCTACGGCCTCCTCCACGTCTCCTGATGTACTGGCCTGTCTCCTGGTAGCGCCTCCATGCTCTGGACACTGCGCTGACAGACACAGCAAACCTTCTTGCCACAGCTCGCATTGATGTGCCATCCTGGATGAGCTGCACTACCTGAGCCACTTGTGGGTTGTAGACTCCGTCTCATGCTACCACTAGAGTGAAAGCACCGCCAGCATTCAAAAGTGACCAAAACATCAGCCAGGAAGCAAGGAACTGAGAAGTGGTCTGTGGTCACCACCTGCAGAACCACTCCTTATTTGGGGTGTCTTGCTAATTGCCTATAATTTCCACTGTTGTCTATTCCATTTGCACAACAGCATGTGAAATTTATTGTCAATCAGTGTTGCTCCTAAGTGGACAGTTTGATTTCACAGAAGTGTGATTGACTTGGAGTTACATTGTGTTGTTTAAGTGTTCCCTTTATATTTTTGAGCAGTGTATATTTTTAAACCTGCATATTTAGTTAAAATAAATTCATGTTAGCAGGCAATATTAAACTAGGGAAATTGTGTCACTTCTCTCGCACTCATTGCACGCAGAGTCAGGGTATATGCAACAGTTTTGGCCGCCTGGCTCATTGCGAACTAATTTGCCAGAATTTTACGTAATTATGACATAACATTGAAGGTTGTGCAATGTAACAGCAATATTTAGACTTATGGATGCCACCCGTTAAATAAAATACGGAACGGTTCCGTATTTTACTGAAAGAAGAAACGTTTTGTTTTCGAAATTATAGTTTCCAGATTTGACATATTAATGATCTACGGCTCATATGTCTGTGTGTTATTATATTATAATTAAGTCTATGATTTGATAGAGCACTCTGACTGAGCGGTGGTAGGCAGCAGCAGGCTCGTAAGCATTCATTCAAACAGCACTTTACTGCTTTTGCCAGCAGCTCTTCGCAATGCTACAAGCATTGCGCTGTTTATGACTTCAAGCCTATCAACTCCCGAGATTAGGCTGGCAATACTAAAGTACCTATTAGAACATCCGATAGTCAAAGGTATATGAAGTACAAATAGTATAAAGAGAAATAGTCCTATAATAACTACAACCTAAAACTTCTTACCTGGGAATATTGAAGACTCATGTTAAAAGGAACCACCAGCTTTCATATGTTCTCATGTTCTGAGCAAGGAACTTAAACGTTAGCTTTTTTACATGGCACATATTGCACTTTTTCTTTCTTCTCCAAAACTTTTGTTTTTGCATTATTTAAACCAAATTGAAATGTTTCATTATTTATTTGAGACTGAATTGATTTTGATGTATTATATATATAAAAAAAAATCATAATCGGTCGACCTCTACTCTCAAAGCACTTCATGATTACAGATGTGAGTGCTACAGGGTGTCATGTAAATATCTTCCCAGCGTGAAATAGTTACAAATCGTTCTGATTGTGATGTCATGTTGTAAAAAATTTCACAACATGTTGCCAGTCAATAATTGCATGAGTGTCTGTGTGGATGGCTGAGCTCGTTTCTCTCACATCCCCTCGCCCTGGATTTATCTAGCTAACTAGCATAATTGGCTGTAAACTGGTCGAGATGGCAAAAAATCTCTCCTCACATTAACCCTCAGCACTTCGACGTGCGAGTCCGGGTATTTACAGTGGGGCAAAAAAGTATTTAGTCAGCCACCTATTGTGCAAGTTTTCCCACTTAAAAAGATGAGAGAGGCCTGTAATTTTCATCATAGGTACACTTCAACTATGACAGACAAAATGAGGGAAAAAAATCCAGAAAATCACATTGTAGGATTTTTWATGAATTTATTTGCAAATTATGGTGGAAAATAAGTATTTGGTAACCTACAAACAAGCAAGATTTCTGGCTCTCACAGACCTGTAACTTCTTCTTGAAGAGGGCTCCTCTGTCCTCCACTCGTTACCTGTATTAATGGCACCTGTTTGAACTTGTTATCAGTATAAAAGACACCTGTCCACAACCTCAAACAGTCACCACTCCAAACTCACTATGGCAAGACCAAAGAGCTGTCAAGGACACCAAAACAAAATTGTAGGACCTGCACCAGGGCTGGGAAGACTGAATCTGCATAGGTAAGCAGCTTGGTTGAAGAAATCAACTTGGGAGCAATTATTAGGAAATGGAAAAGACATACAAGACCACTGATAATCCCCCCGATCTGGCGGTCCACGCAAGATCTCACCCCGTGGGGTCAAAATGATCACAAGAATGGTTGAGCAAAAATCCAGAACCACACGGGGGGACTAGTGAATGACCGCAGAGAGCTTGGACCAAGTAACAAAGCCTACTATCGGTAACACACTACGCGCCAGGGACTCAATCTGCAGTGCCAGACGTGTCCCCTGCTTAAGCAGTACATGGTTCAGGCCCGTCTGAAGTTTGCTAGAGAGCATTTGCATGATCCAGACAGAAGATTGGAGAATGTCTATATGGTCAATGAAACAAAATATAACTTTTTGGTAAGTTTGCATCCAAAGAACCCATACCTACTGTGAAGCAATGGGTGGAACATCATGCTTTGGGTGTTTTCGGTAAAAGGACGCAGGAGACTGATCCGTGTAAAGGAAAGAATTTGATGGGGGCCATTATCGTGAGATTTTGAGTGAAAAACCTCTTCCATCCATGAAAGGGCATTGAAGATGAAACGTGGCTGAGTCTTCCAGCATTGACACATGATCCCAAAACACCGCCGGGCAACGGAGGAGTGGCTCGTAAGAAGCATTGTCAAGGTCCTGGAGTGGCCTAGCCAGTCTCCAGATCTCACCCATAGAAATCTTTGGAGGAGTTGAAAGTCCGTGTTGCCCAGCAACAGCCCCAAAACATCACTGCTCTAGAGGAGATCTGCATGGAGGAATGGGCCAAATACCAGCAAACAGTGTGTGAAAACTTGTGAAGACTTACAGAAAAACGTTTGACTCTGTCATTGCACAAAGGGTAGAAACAAAGTATTGAAAACTTTTGTTATTGACCAAATACTTATTTAATTGGCATATTTTGCAAATAAATTCATTACAAATCCTACATGTGATTTTTCTGGATTTCTTTTATTCTCATTTTGTCTGTCATAGTTGAAGTGTACCTATGATGAAAATTACAGGCCTCTCTCATCTTTTTAAGTGGGAGAACTTGCACAATTGGTGGCTGACTAAATACTTTTTTGCCCCACTGTATATGCTGACCTCATGCCTCAATAAGCTTCTGATTGGTGAGAGTCAATACTCCTGGCCAACGTTGATTGGCAGATGTGTAAAGCAAATGCGTGTGCCCACAGAACAGTTTTTCAAGGGAGGGTGTGAGAGAAACATCCGCAGGAGCTCAGCCATCCACCTAGAGATGCACGTGCAATTATTGAGCTGGGAATATTTTCACTCTGGGAGAAATGTTTACATGACACAGGGCAGTAGTCATTGTTGCATGAAGCATTAGAGTTCTTGGGAACAGGAATGACGATGGTCATTCAAACATGTGTGGATTACAGACTAGAACAAGGAGAAGTTGAAAATGACCATGAATATGCCTGCCAGCTCTGAGTACGAGTCCTGGAATACCATCGGACCCCGCGGCCTTGCGGGGGTTGACATGATTAAAGACCTTACTCACGTTGGCCTCGGGAATGAGAGATCACCCAGTCCTCTGCGTCGGTGATGGCCCTCACAACTGACACTTTAACTGGTTACTGTGTTTTTCCTTATATACTCCATATCAATTATGCCACTTTCATTACTTGACAATTTATTACTTATGCGGGGGGAAAATGTGGTCTTTGATTACAGGTTGTTAGTTCTTACCTAAGTTAGATGGTCAAGTGAATCCCTTTGATCCTGTAATTCACCCAACTGACATTCCTTCTGAAAGGATCCATGCAATGTATGCCAAGTGCAACCGCAATAAAACCTCGAGCTATATTTTGCTCATGCCGTATCTATCACAGAGCCCAGGTAGAGCCAATACCAGCCAGTATCACTGAGATCAGCATTTCCCAGAACTATTATTGATGTGGTGCATTAATGATCCAACTATTCTGTTCATATTGTTTTACGTAATTAGAGTGGAATGCTTAATGTTTATCAAAGGGAATAGGTGCAAAATATTCAGTTTTTCGTTTGTTTTCCCAAAGGTTCATAACATTTGTGTTCATTATGCATGAGCCTGGCCTAATTTTTCCAATTTGTTATTGAACTCTGACTATTTCAGAGTGATGTTAAACTATTTAAAGATGCTTCTAACTGGTATTGACAGAGAATAATGAGTGGCCAATCTGTCATTAGCACGCTGTTTCTCCACCCCCACTTCCTCCCCTTCTCTCTGTCCACCTCCATCAATTCCCTCCTTTTTCTTCATCACCTATTTTTATTTCTGGTACTTCATCTCACCTCTCCTCACCTCACCTATCTCATAAATTCTCCCTCCATTAAATCTTTATATCCATCATCCCTCCCTCCCACCCCTCTTTTCTTCCTCCCCTCCATCTTCCCTCCCTTTCCACCTCCCCTTCCTCCTCCAGACGTTGAACTCGGTCACCCCTCACCTGGACGTGGAGGAGTGCAGCATCGCCCTGCTCCCCAGGAACCGGGAGAAGAACCGCAGCATGGATGTGCTGCCGCCCGACCGCGTCCTGGCATTCCTGGTCACCACRGAGGGCGAGAGCAACAACTACATCAACGCGGCACTGACTGACAGCTTCCACCAGCCCGCCGCCTTCATCGTCACCCCTCACCCGCTCCCCGGCACCACCGCCGACTTCTGGAGGRTGGTGTTCGACTACGGCTGCACCTCGGTGGTCATGCTCAACCAGCTCAACCAGTCCAACTCTGCCTGGGTAAGCTATATATTTTAGTATTTATGTATATTAAGGTATACTGTTTGCATGTAATGTATATGTATGTATATGTTAATGAATGCAGTTTATTAGGAAGGGACAGTGTTCTGTTGATGAATCCGCATTTCACCTTTTCCACAGTGAGAAGTGCTGCAGATCTGAGTCTGAATCTAGTTCTGATTCCTGGCAGTGTCTGGGATGCTGTATCTTAGCTCAACTTTGCTCCTGTGTCCATAGTTCTATAGCAGAAGACTGCTGCCTGCTCTGCCATCATGTAGTCTGTTATGAGTGTGTGTGCGTTTGGATTTGTTTTTTCACACCGCATTGTGCCTCTTTGATGTCTGACCACATGTGATATTGTGGCGTCAGTAACACTCCTCGCTTCATTTCGATCTCTAGAGAATCAGCTATATAACTTTTAGTCCTTCCCCTAAGCTAATAACTCAAGGTTTCTCTTTGTAGGTATCTCACAGTGTCTGCCTGACTGTCTCTTAATGAATTACAAGACACTCTTCACCAGGGCATTACCCATCCCTCTGCTCCTGTCTCATCTCCTTAATACCGGCCCACCTCTCTCTCTCTCTCTCCCCATACTCCCTCTCTCTCTCTCTCTCTCTCTCTCTCTCTCTCTCTCTCTCTCTCCTCTCTCTCTCTCTCTCTCTCTCTCTCTCTCTCTCTCTCTCTCTTTTCCTCTCTCTCTCTCTCTCTCTACCTCTCTCTCTCTCTCTCTCTCTCTCTCTCTCTCTCTCTCTCTTCTCTCTCTCTCTCTCTCTCTCTCCTCTCTCTCTCTCCGCACTCACTCATCTCTCTCTTCTACTCTCTCTCTCTTTCTCTCTCTCCCGCACTCACTCTGTTTCATCCTTATGTGAGAGCCCTTCCTCTCAGAAAGGTCTCTGCTTTTGTTACCAGTTCCAATCACATGCTGTTGGAACGCTTTTGGAGTCGTAACAGGGTGGTTTTTGGGGGTGAATTAATTGGACTTGTATTTTCCTTTCTTTTGGAATCTTGACAGTGATCTATAGGTCCCAAAGATGCCAAATGAACTATTTTCTCCTCCTCCTCCTTTTTTCACTCTACCCTGTCTCTGTCTCTCTGTTTCACCTCTCTCCTCTCTCTCTCTCTAGCCTGTGTCCCGTACTGGCCAGAGCCTGGTTCTAACAGCAGTATGGGCCAATGGAGGTTGAGTTCCTGTCCCACGTCCGCTGACGACGACGACGTCATCACTCGTCTGTTCCGTGTCAAAAACGTAACAAGAGTGAGTCACTAAGAGCATTTATACACACCTGCATGCACACACACACGCACACACACAGAGGAGATGCTTTTCAACATTATAAAACAACCGTCTTCCTTTTTCAATTTCCTGCTTGTCATTACATTGAATGGGCATCTTCCTTTTCTTCCTGCCACTTTGACCGTAATGCATGTCACATCCACAATGTGTGATATTCTAATAGGCTCAAATGCATATTTTCTCCCCCTTTTTATTTGTTCATAAAGCATGTCACACATTTAAATACAAATACCTGATGTAGAGAATCAGGCAGAACTCATGAAATAGGCTACATGTCAATCCCAACTGAAGAAGATTACAGCTCTGTTGTCAAAGTACAGGGGTACTGGTGTTGTCAAAGTCCCCCTTAGTATGCCGGCAGGAAGAAAAGGAAGATGTTCCTCCCTACCTCTGTGAAGAATAATAGAGACTTTGTTCGTGTGCGTGTGCATGTGCTTGCTTGTGCGTATGCGTACTTGCCTTCGTGTGTGTCTTAATTATCTCTTTCTGTCTGTCTGTCAGAACGGTAGAAAGAACAAAGTGTGTGTACAATACTGGTGTGTGGGTGTGTAAATGAGTAGGTGTGTTGCATCACTGTCAACCAGATTGGCACTTCCATGCGAGGCCTGGTCCCTGCTTGCAGGCTGTGTGACAGGAGGTGCCCATAACCACCCTCAGAGTGGCATCCTCTTTTCCCAATCTACCCCTCCTGTCATCCCTCCTCACCTACACTACCCTTCTCTCCACACTGCACTGTCAAACAGCACCTCACACAACGCGGAACAATGCTTGTGTGCGTGTGTGTGTGTGTGTGTGTGTGTGAGAGAGAAATAGGTCCGTAGAGCATCTGAAAATCCCACTTCCATGATTGTAACTTCTCCTTGCATCCTATTTGTTTGTGTTAGTCCAATCTGCATGACATACGGTGCATCCCTAGCTCCTTACGTGTAGGGCTGGAGGCTGTTATATCTGTCACGTGTGCCCCTGCAGCAGCAGAGTGATATTAATGCAGATGCTAGTATGGGCTTTAGCTCTGAGCACACAGGGGCATCTCCTTTCCCATCCCAGGTCTCAGTCTCACCAGCAGACTATAAATCTCACACACACTTATCGACACACATGAGCTAGCAACACGCAGGCAGGAACTACATGCACACACACACACACACACACACACACACACACACACACACACACACACACACACACACACACACACACACACACACACACACACACACACACACACACACACACACACACAACACACAACACACACACACGACACACACACACACACACACACACACACACACACACACACACATATTCAGGTCTCATGAGCTTCATGTTTTCTTTCTGTCCTTAGCTCCAGGAGGGCCAGCTGGTGGTGTGTCAGTTCCAGTTCCTGCGCTGGTCAGCCTACCGCGACGTGCCCGACTCCAAGAAGGCCTTCCTCGGCCTGCTGGGTCATGTGCACAAGTGGCAGAGGGAGTGTGGAGATGGCCGCACTGTTGTCCACTGCCTGTGAGTTTTCCTGACAATCTGACACACACACACACACAAGTGCTCACATGCACGAACGCAAACACTGACACACAAGCACACACACAGACATAGACAGGTAGCCTAGCGACAAGTAGCCTAGTGATTAGAGCGCTGGACTAGTAACCGAAAGTTTGCTGGATCGAATCCCAGCGCTGACAAGGTAAAAATCTGTTTTTCTGCCCCTGAGCAAGACAGTTCCCCGGTAGACCACCGTTGTAAATAAGAATTTGTTCTTAACTGACTTGCCTAGTTAAATAAAGGTAAAAAAATACACAAACATACACACACAACAGCGGTACTCCAAGCTTAGTTCATCACAGGCTGGAGGTCAGCTTGGCCTTCACCTAATCAAACACCAGCCGTCAACATAGCTAACACCCAATCACAGGCAATGAAGTAGGCGTTACCTCTGGAAAAACACCAGTTCATAATGCTCAAAGGTACCAGCCTTCAGGAACGACCCTGCCCAATCCACAACTACAGACCAGATCAGGACATGCACCAATCAGTGTAAGAGGTGGTTTGAGCAGTAAGCATGATGCCACATGGCTTCTTGGCTGCATTGCACTGTGCTCTCCTCCTCTCATAAGAACTCAGCTCAGGACCTGACTGAATATGGAGCCTTGTGCACATTGCTGAACCACGACACGTGCACCTCCACCACCACAGTCCGAAAACACATCACTCAGTGCTGTCACACAGCATTACCCACGGCAACCGGGAAAGAGATTATGGCGATGAAATCAATTATGGCTTAATACAGAATGTGCCGGCTCTCACGATAGTAAATTCAAGGCTGCCAAACTGCTGACGCCGATTGATTACTTTAATATTGCTCGTATTGGCTGCCGCGGCGACTGGGCGCCTGCCTTCCCAGGGTGCATGTCAGGAATGAGAATGTGGCCTCGCCTCCTTTGTGTATTAATCCTCCTTTTGCTTGTGATGATAACCCAGACCGTCTAGCGCCACAAAAATGCCACACACAACAAGCTTACTGGACCCTGTCCTCGCATTTCAAGGCCGCGTTGAGACAACGACTTATCAGGGACCTAAGCCCTGCTCAGATAACCCCTACCATTTTGTTGCTGAGCTGTTGTTGTGCTGCTGCAAATGTACATTTTCCCAGAGGTGTTCACATTCATAATGCAAGTAACCTAAATTATGTTCCTCTAAATGCCTCTGTCAAAACAACTGCTATTCTCAGCAGTAAGCATGTGCCTATGAACCTAAGTTATACTGTTAGCGCTGAGACGCTTTGCCCTGCTCAAATGTAAATATCACTGTCATGTCTACCTCTAAGTCTCCCAGTAAAGCAATTAAAAACAATCAAGAATCCCAGAAAAAAATGCTACAAATAGACTACATGAACATATGTAGCCTAAGAAACCAGGTTCATGAATTTGATAACTTGCTAGCAACCGAAAGCGTTCATATACTGGCTATCTCTGAAACTCACTTAGATAATTTATTTTTATGATTCAGTTGTAGCAATATATGGTTATAACATCTACAGAAGAGTCAGGAATGCCAACGGAGGAGGTGTTGCTGTTTATATTCAGTCATATTCCTGTAATGCTTAGAGGATCTTGTGTCAAATGCTGTTGAAGTGATATGGCTACAGGTTCACCTGCCTCACCTAAAGCCTATTCTAGTGGGGAGTTGCTATAGACCACCAAGTGCTAACAGTCGGTATCTGGATAATATGTGTGAAATGCTTGATAATGTATGTGATATCAACAGAGAGGTATATTTTCTGGGTGATTTAAATATTGACTGGCTCTCATCAAACTCAAGAAAAAGCTGCAAACTGTAACCAGTGTCTGAAAACTGGTTCAGGTTATCAGTCAACCTACCAGGGTATTTACAAACGGAACAGAAATGAAATCATCCACTTGTATTGACCACATCTTTACTAATGCTGCAGACATCTGCTCTTAAGCAGTATCCAAACCCATCCGATGTAGTGATCATAATATATCCATATCTAGGGAAAAACAAAGTTTCAAAGACTGGACCTAAAAAAAGTGTATAAGTCATCATACAAGAGGTTTTGCAATGATTCCTATGTTGAAAGATGTGAAAAATATTTGTTGGTCTGATGTGTGTAATGAGGAACATCCTGACGCTGCACAAAATTGCTTCTTCCGGTTACTGACAACCATGCAACCATAATGAAACTGACTGTTAAAAATGCCAAATCCCCATGGAGAGATGATTCATTGAAACACTGTATGGCTCAGAGGAATGAGGCTAAAGGGAATGGCAAATAAGTCTGGCAACACAGCAGATTGGCAAACACAGAGTAAATTGAGAACTCGCGTAACTAAACTTAATGAAAAGAAGAAGAAACTAAACTCTGGAACAAATATAAATTATATGAAGAATGATAGACAAAAGCTCTGGAGTATCTTAAAACTTCTTGTCAATAGCGGGGCGCTGTTTTCACTTTGGAAAAAATCGTGCCCAAATGAAACGGCCTAGTACTCTTTTCTAGATCATACAATATGCATATTATTATTACTATTGGATAGAAAACACTCAGAAGTTTCTAAAACGGTTTGAATTATGTCTGTGAGTAAAACAGAACTCATTTTGCAGCAAACTTCCACGCAGGAAGTGAAAAATCTGAAAACGAGGCTCTGTTTCAGGGCCTGCCTATTCAATTGCCTTATATTTATCGATATGCATGCACTTCATACGCCTTCCACTAGATGTCATCAGGCAGTGGAATGTGGAATGGGGTGTCTAGCTTGATCTGAGGCCGAACAAGAGCTTTTGGAGTGGCAGGTCAGGAATTTTCTTTGTCTACCAAGGCGCGCCGCGGACCTCGACATTGGCTTCTGAAAAGCGTTACGTATACACGGCGAACATCTCCGGCTCTGATTTTATTTGATACATGTGATAATAACATCATAAAGTAGGTTTTTTCAACCGAGTTTTATCAGTTTATTCAACGTTTATTGGGACTTTTGGAATTTTCCGTTCTTTGCGCCAAGAGTTGATGGGCATGTTCACGCCACATGGCTAGCTAAGGTTGCTAATTCGACAGAAGAAATGGACATTCTAAAACCAAACAACGATTTATTCTGGACCAAGGACTCTTTGTACAACATTCTGATGGAAGCTCAACAAAAGTAAGAACACATTTATGATGTTATTTCGTATTTCTGTGTAAAATGTTGAGTCCTATTCTCCGCCGTTTTGGTGAGCGCTGTCTCGCAATAACGCAAGCTGTATGTTATGGTAAAGTTATTTTTTTAAATCTAACACAGCGGTTGCATTAAGAACCAGTGTATCTTTCATTTGCCATACAACAAGTATTTTAATGTAAAGTTTATGATGAGTTCTTTGGTCAGATTAGGTGAGTGTCCAAAATATCTCCGGACATTCTGGGGAATCGATGCTACGTATTCACAATGTATAATCAGGATTTGTAGCTCTAAATATGCAAATTTTCGAACAAAACATAATTGTATTGTATAACATGATGTTATAAGACTTTCATCTGATGAATTTGTTCAAGGTTAGTGATTAATTTTATATCTTTTGCTGGTTTTTGCGAAAGCTACCTTTTGCGGTGAATAAATGCGTTTGTGTGTTTGGCTATTGTGGTAAGCTAATATAATTCTATATTGTGTTTTCGCTGTAAAACACTTAAAAAATCGGAAATATTGACTGGATTCACAAGATGTTTATCTTTCATTTGCTGTACACCATGTATTTTTCATAAATGTTTTATGATGAGTATTTAGTTATTTCACGTTGCTCTCTGTAATTATTCTGGCTGCTTTGGTGATATTTTTGATGGTAGCTGCAATGTAAAACTATGATTTATACCTCAAATATGCAAATTTTCGAACAACACATAAATGTATTGTATAACATGTTATAAGACTGTGATCTGATGAAGTTGTTTCTTGGTTAGTGACACATTTTATCTCTATTTTGTCGGTTTTGTGAAAGCTACCTATGCGGTGGAAACATGGTGAAAATATGCGGTTGTGTGTTTGGCTATTGTGGTTAGCTAATAGAAATACATATTGTGTTTTCGCTGTAAAACATTTAAAAAATCGGAAATGATGGCTGGATTCACAAGCTGTTTATCTTTCATTTGCTGTATTGGACTTGTGATTTCATGAAAATTATATTATATGATATCCCTGTCCCGTTAGGCTAGGCTATGCTAGTCAGCTTTTTTGATGAGGTGGATCCCGGATCCGGGAGAGAGAAGTGATAGAGGTTAAATAAAATGTTAGGCTTTTAAACTAAGCTAACTCCGCTCCATCCTTCATTGAGGCTAATGGCTCATTCATAATAGTATCAACCAGGTTGGCACCCGGAAGGACTCTGACATCGTTCACGCTGCTCGTTCACGCTGCTCGTTCCGTGGGTAAGCAAATGCTCCTACCATTGTCTCTTGCAAGCATTTTTGACCTGTGTTTTGGCTTAATGCTCTGCATACTGCTTGTATCCGCAGCACTAACGTGCGAGTTGGTAATCTCCCGCTCATTTAGTAAAGTGCAGCCAGGATCCATACAGTGAGGAAGTTGTCCGCTTTCTCTCTGTTTATCGTACTGGTGCATGTGTGTGTTTGCCATTTCACTGGCGGAGCTTGTTTTCGGGATGTGGGTTGTGTTTGCAAACTCCTTTTAGCTCACAACAAGCTTGTAGCATGGCTAATTCTAGATAGAAAAACTCAGCAAATCTCAATGCGGAAGAGGAATATGTCTCAAGCAGAAATTGTTCTATAAAGATCTAATAGATCTGCTGGACAATAACTTTGTGTCCTTCCTGCAACTCTTTTGTCGATTCTACCAGCAAAAGGGTTGATGATATGTTCTAGCATGTAATGGAATTTAAAAACAGTTTGGAATTTACGCAGTCGGAGGTGGAGGAGCGAAAGGGCACGAATGTCACCAGCCAGACCTCATTCAAAACCATGTCTGAGGATTTTGCAATTTTTCAAAAAACACCTGACAAGCTTTCTTCCAAAGGAGAACACCAATTGAGGTGCAATAACATTTTAAATCGATAGAATTGAGGACGTAAAGACTGAAACTTGGCATGACACAGAAGTCAAGGCCAAGAAACCCATGGCAGATCAACTCAAACTGGACCCTAAACTCATCGAGATGGAGAGGATGCATAGGAATGGCAGTTTCTTCCCCGATGGATGGCCCGGATCTATAGTGGTGAAACTGCTCAGATTCCGTAAGAGAGAAGCAGAATGGTTCTAGAACTCTTGTTTCACAACTGGTCTAAAAAAATATCTTTAAAAAAATAAAGTTTCTCATAAATCCTTCTCCCCTGAATTCTGCAAATTACAAAAAGTATAAGAACAAATGTGTGACTAGTTTCAGGAAACTAGGCGTATGTTGCGGGTCACTACTTCACAGGAGAGCCATTTCAACGTAAACTTTTTATTTTTATCAAAATGTGTTTGGGCAGAAATGCCTTCTGGAACATGTGAACTTTCATGTGGCTTAATAAGAAACTTGTATGCAATCTGTAAATATGAATAAAATTGTTAAATTACGAGCCTAGTTGATTTAGCCACAGAAAAAGCAGGCAACCTTCCCGCTAGCCATGTTTGGCTGAGATAATGAGTGGGCTGCACATGCCGAGAGAAGTTCGGATTGGTCTGCCATGTAACACACTTCTGTCTATTTGAGCTGGTTAGTATGTGTAGGTAATCCTGTCTAACGCAGCTTTTTATATATATATCATATTAGATCTGCAGAAGTGTTGCTCTCCACTTTCTGGAGGCCCATATTTTGAAATCAGAATAATTAGAGTATGATAGCTAAGGAGATAGAGAGAACACTTGTCTCCACATTACATCAAACTAAGGGCAACCATGGCATCCGTGACAGAGAGGGAGAAGCGTTCATCCAGATAGTTTAGCGAGCTACATTTTCAGATATTACACTTTTCTAATTTGGTCAGATAGTCATTTTCATTTCAAGTTAAAGCGTACTGTTAGCTAGCTAGCTAACGTTAGCTGGCTGGCTTGCTAGCAAACGTTGCATTTATGATCTGTGTAGTAATATTATTCGTATCTCAGAGTCATTTGCTTTGATAGCTAGCTAACATTAGGCTATAACTAACGTTGAACCTGGTTGGTTAGCTACCTGCAGATTCATACAGTAGTAAGGTCATGAGTTGGGATTATGGTTCAGTGATTAGCTAGCTAGCTACATGTCTTAACAAAAGACTCCACTGTGCAAGTATCCATTTCAATAGAATGTTAATGATATCACTGCGACAACTGTTGTTTGACATAGCCAGAGGGAATTTACCAGCTATCTACTCCGATTTCAGAGCACTCTCGTCTGAGTGTGCCAGAGCGCAGAATAACTGACAAATTTACAAACGCTCAACACCCGTTGAATATGGCTGGTGTCAGTAAACGTTGGCAAAAAAGCGTAAATTGTTACCAGCAGCACAGTTGCAGTCACCAACCCTCTGGATAACAAAAAACATTTTAACCAGCTCTGCTAGGGTGAGTAAAATGGTCAGAGTGAGCTGTTCTCTCATTTGTGTCTGGAAGTACAGTGTTTGTGTAACCTTTATTTAACTAGGCAAGTCAGTTAAGAACAAATTCTTATTTACAATGACGGCCTACCAGGGAACAGTGGGTTAACTGCCTTGTTCAGAGGCAGAACGACAGACCTTGTTAGCTCAGGGATTCTGGCCCAACACTCTAACCACTAACACCTGCCACCCCTTCTTCCTTTAAAAGTTGCATCATACTGCAGCACACCTTGCGGTCTGCTGCAGAATTCTATGGCACATTATTTAATTGTCAGCCATTGTTACCATTAGTGCTAGTTTAACCACCAGAGGGCATCTTGGAGAAGCATTTGATAGCCTTCAATATTGGCTGTACTAGAGAATTTAAAACCTTTTTTGTAAGAACATAGTACATGGGATTGATTTTAAGGAATTTAGCTTAATTAATTTGAATAATATTATGGTGTTTCTAATCCAAGAAAAACGAAACCCTCGGGGTTTCTGTTAGGATGTAATGAAAAATATAGCGCTGTACAACGTGACGGTCGGGAGTAGGCTACAGTACTAAGAGCATAACATTTCCATACCCTAATTGTAGTCTAACCAATACCCAAACGGAGATTCAGTCAAAATATAAATCTCATTGATTTATCAAGACCAGTCCCCATGCTTGTCTCAGAGCAGTGCGAAACGGTGCTGAAGTAGTTGACCACAGCGGGTAGGCTATTGCTTCAGATCCTATTGCTTCTAACTTCAATTTACTTTTTAAATAAATAAGACCTACACCACTTTTAACAGCACATTACTCAACACTAGTGAGACTCATGTCGACTATGGTAGGCCTACAGTATATCGGATTTTTTTTTTTCAATGATGTGACTCAGCCAATGATTTGATTTCGAGGATTGGAGAATTCGAAATGAATATCTAAGGGGCTATTTTTGTTGGGACAAATCTGTTCTGTGATAATAATTCAAAATAAATTATTAATAATAATAATCGCTTTGTTTAAAAAAATAACCATATTTTGGAGATTTAGTTTTCAAATAACGTAAAGTGAGCGAGAAAAAGGCCATTCTTGAACATGGGGTGAGACATTGTTACTAATTTGTAAATAAAGCCTAATTGTAGTCTAAGTTTCTCTTGGAATAAAAACCTTACTGTAACAACAGTTTAGTAAGTAATACACAATTATCAGTTTCTGTTTGGTTTCTGTCGCCCATTCGTTGTCAGACACAGCAGCGTCTTGGGACCCAAAAGCATAATCGGTGCTCTAACTCCCCCTTGCGCTGGTCTGGAGCAATGAAGTAGTGACGCAGGGTACCGTACTACACCACACATTTCCTCTAAGTCCCGCAGCATAATCGCAAAACTTTTAGTTGAGCAACCACTGTAGCTAGCAAGCTAGCAAACATTAGCTTGGGTGCTTGACTTCTGCTGTTAGGGCAGAACGCTCGGATCAACCCTTAAAGAGATTGGTGGGGCTAAAGCTTAAGAGGGTGCGAACGATACTGAATCTAATCAAATCAATCTTTATTTGTCACATATACGTGTTTAGCAGATGTTATTGCGGGTGTAGCGAAATGCTTGTGTTTCTAGCTGTAACAGTGCAGTAATATCTAACAGTAATATCTAACAATTTCACAACAATACACATCTAAAGTAAAGGAATGGAGTTAACTTCTTTGGGGTAGGGGGCAGTATTTTCACGTCTGGATGAAAAGCATGCCCAGAGTAAACGGCCTGCTACAAAGCCATAAAAGCTAGAATATGCATATTATTCGTAGATTTGGATAGAAAACACTCAGTTTGAATGAATGTCATTTGAATGAGTTTGAATGATGTCTGTGAGTATAACAGAACTCATATGGCAGGCAAAACCTGAGAAAAAAATCCAACCAGGAAGTGAGAAATCTGAGGTTGGTCGATTTTCAACTCAGCTCCTATTGAAGATACAGTGGGATATTGGTAATGTTGCACTTCCTACGGCTTCCACTAGATGTCAACAGTCTTTAGAACCTTGTCTGATGCTTCTACTGTGAAGTGGGGCCGAATGAGAGGGGATTGAGTAAGGTCTACCATGACCTGAACATGCGCTGACCATGCACGTTCATGTTTTTTTAATCTTTATTTTAACAGGGAAAACAGACTGAGACCTGGATCTCTTTTACGGCTGTGCCCTGTGTAAACATGTTGACATGTACAGTTTTAGACATACAGACAAGAACATTTCAAAACATACACAATTCAACAGAAACAATCACAGACAACATCATATTGATCCTCCATAAGCATTTTAAAATGGGCAAGGGACACCAGAGTGTCTAACTTAAGTTGGATCTGCAGTTTGTTCCATGAATAAGGTGCAAAGGAACTGAAGGCAGTCCTACCCAACTCTGTGGAGACCGCAGGAGTCTCTAATGTAATCCACATCTGTGATCTGGTTTTAAAATTAGTACATCTTGGTGGGAAATTAATGATGATATATATGGAGGTAGTTTTAAAAGAAGTGCTTTATAAATAAACAAGAGCATGTTGCTCTCGCCTCACAGATAGAGAGACCCAACCCACATGTTGATATAGGATACAGTGATGAGTTCTGTAATACACCCGTGATAAACCTGAGTGCACAATGGTAAATAGCATCAGTGGTTTTAATGTGTTGCCGATGCATGCATATAGATAATATCACCATAATCTAAAACGGACATAAAAGTAGCTGCACAATTTTTTTCCTATTTACAGAGGACAGACAAGCCCTGTTTCTGTAAGAATCCTATCTTGAATTGCATTTTTTCCCATTCAGTAACATGTTTTTTAAAAGAAAGCCTATCATCTAACCATACCCCTAAGTATTTATATGCAGAGACCTTATTGATTTGAGTACAATCCAAGCATTGATTCACAACGTGTTTAATGAGAGTTTAGACTAGAAAAAAACATGACATTTGTTTTCTTAGCGTTTAAAAAGTTTAAGCTGAAAGAGACCCCTGTAGTATCCTAAAATCAGACTCCAACAGCATTAAAGCTTGGTCCGCTGTTGGAGCAATAGAGTACATCACTGTGTCATCTGCATATAAATGGAATTTACAATATCTGACATCATCCACCAATGTGTTATTTAATAAAGTGAGAACAATAGTGGGCAATTATTGAACCCTGAGGGACCCCTTTAAGTAACTGTAAGGGGTCAGACTTGACCCCATCGACCATGAGGCTTGAGTTCTATCTTTAAGATAGTCTAAAACCATCGGCAGGCATCAGTGCAGTCCTATAGATGACAGCTTACTCAAAAGGATAGCATGGTCTACAGTGTCAAAAGCTTTTGACAAATCTACAAACAACGCAGCACAGTGCTTTCTATCGTCTAAGGCATTTGCAATATCATTTACAACAAGCATAGTGGCCGATGTGGTAGTGTTTAGATCTAAAACCAAGTTGATGGTACTAAGAATACTGTTAGCAGAAAGAAAACTGTTTGTTGACTATAGATTCTAGAATCTTTACCAGACAAGGGAGCCTAGAGATGGGTCGATAGTTATCCAAATCACTACCGTCTCCTTATGTAATGGCAGAACAAAAGCTGCTTTCCACACCTTAGGGATTTTCCTGTGCTTAATGTTAGATTAAAATGTGTGTTACTGAACCAGCAAAAATAGGTGCAGCACACTTAAGTAAGTACGGGTCTAAATTGTCAGCGCCTAAAGGATTTCTTAGTATCAATGGCACAAGGGCAATTAGAACCTCTGCTTCAGTTATTTTCTGGAAACTAAAAACAGGTTACCATTTTTCAGAGTAACGGTTGAAAAGCAAGACGAAAAATCAACATACTGGCCAGTACCAAAGTCCACTTTCCTTTCAAATAAAAAACGCAGAGATGAATGCTTATTAAAAGATCACAAATATCATTTTTTCAGTTAGAATACAGAAGTCTGAGGTAATTTGCTTAGGAAGAGAAACACGCAGATTCCCGCGTTTCAGTGAATTAACGTTTCCAGAATTTTGCAGGATCTCCTGCAGAATCTGTCATAGCATAAAGGAAGTAATTTGATTTTGCCTTTTTGACGCTGCAGTACATTATTTCTCAATTGCCTAAAAAACAGCCAATCAGCTGGAGTACCTGTTTTCCTCGCAAGGCCAGGCCCGATTCTTTTGCAGGAAAAGACCTGACAATTCAGGAGAGAACCAGGAACTGGTTCGGTTTCTTACTCTGTGATTCTTAAGCGGGGCATGTTTATCAGACATGAAGTAACAATAGAAGAGAAAAAAGCAAGGGCTAAAACCGGGTCCAGAAAGCAGCAAGTGGATAAAAGCTCAGAGTGTATAAGTCAAGGAAAAAAGCTTGCTGTGAGAAATGTTTATAATTTCTCTTAGAGATTATACAGGGATCAGAGTGTTCAGCCTGGTATCTCTAATACAGATAGGGCAGTGGTCACTGAATACATTTGCAAAAACCCCACTGGCTGTGTATTTATGGGGGTATTTGTTAGAATAATGTCTAGTAGAGTGGATTTTACTGGGTTCTTAAAGTTGGGACGGGTTGGTTTAGTTATCAGCTGAGTTAGATTTAGCTCAGTACAAATGCCTTTTAATTATCGGATACTGGTGAGAGCCAATCCAGGTTAAAATCTCCCAAAATCGATAATTCAGAGTTTGCATAATTAGACAGTATATCAGATATTTGCATAGAGTACAAGGAGGAGCTGAGGGGGGGCGATATACCCCTGCTAGAGTTAATGAGCATTATTACCAAGTACCACGTTTAAAACTGGACATTCATATTGCTTTGAGACAGAGGTTAATATGGCACAGAAACATTTAAGCAGCATTTAACATAAATCGCAATACCACCACCTACCAACTCTATCAGTTCTATAAATATTGTATCCAATCAACTGAACATCTGAATCTGAACAGAATCACACAGCCACGATTCAGATACAAAGAACGTCAACATTTGATTGTGAGACAAAATTTCAATAAAGTCCAACTTTTGGATCAGGCTTCTAGCATTCAAATAATTATCCAATACCATTGCTACGGGAATTCATATCAGATGGAGTATCCAAGGTAGCACTGAATGCACTGGATGAGCAATAAACCATTTTCGAGCTATTGACAGAGCTCAATTTTATGGGGACAAGATTACTACTAACAATACCTCTCTGCATGTGAGTAGTTTCGCAATACGGTGATTGGACAATAATCTAGGAATTGCAGAAAGGTTGTTAACTGTAGTTTGTCCATATTTGCAATTGAGGAACTAATTAATGAAACTGGGAGAGGAGCATTGAACATAGTCTGATAGGGGAGGTACAATCCCAAAAGTCAACCCCAGAATACACAAGTCAGGTATCAAAGGCTCTACATGAGGCAAGAGTAAGAGACATGTTGGTGGAGAGGATGCGGAGCCATACCTGTTAAGATGTAAATTGTCCGAAGAAATAGACCTGGTCGTCTGTAAAAGCTGCAAAGTTATCACAAAGGAATTCCCATCGTGCAGCAGTACCTTAAGCCAGGTGTGTAATTGGCGAATACGACTAAAAACCAATATCGTGTAGCGTGGGGATGGAAATGGACCGGAAACAACACACTGCTTCCCAGATTCCAGCAGCGTTATTCAATGTTTTAAAATCGTCTCTCAATTTTCTGACTGCTGGAGTTTAATGTCATTTGACCCAACATGGACAATGACAGTTGAAGCGGCGGAGTGCTTGCTAAAAAGTAGCGGTAGCATGGATCTAGGTCAGAGATCCTAGCGCCAGGGTAGCGGGAGGTTCTCAGAGCGAGCTCTGTTCCATCGCACTTCTGAAGACAAAGGAATTCTCCGGTTGAAACATTATTGAAGAATTATGTTAAAAACATCCTAAAGATTGATTCATACTTTGTTTGTCATGTTTTTACGGACTGTAATATAACTTTTTTAGCTTTTCGTCGTACTTTCCGCTGGACTTGCCCGCGAGTCGTGAGTTTGGAAAGTGTACTGAACGCTAGAACAACGAGAGAGATTTGGACATAAATGATGGACATTATCGAACAAAACAAACATTTATTGTGGAACTGGGTGTCTGGGTGTGCATTCTGATGAAGATAATCAAAGGTAAGTGAATGTTTATAATGTTATTTCTGACTTCTGTTGACTGCACAATATGGCGGATATATTTGTGTCTTGATTGGGCTCTGAGCGCCGACCTCAGATTATTGCATGGTTTGCTTTTTCCGTAAAGCTTTTTTGAAATCTGACACAGCGGTTGCATTAAAGAGAAGTGCATCTAAAATTCCATGCAAAACACTTGTACTTTCATCAACATTTATAATGTGCATTTCTGTAAATGGATGTGGCTCTCTGCAAAATCACAGGATGTTTTGGAACTTCTGAACGTAACGCGCCAATGTAAACGCATATTTTTGGATATAAATCATATCATATAAAAGATATCATCAAAGTTTAGTGATTCATTTGATCTATATTTCAGCTTTTTGTGAATCCTCTCTTTGGCTGGAAAAATGGCTGTGTTATTCTGTGAATAGGCACTCACCTAACATAATTGTTTGGTTTGCTTTCGTCGTAACGCCTTTTTGAAATTGGACACTGTGGCTGGATTTACAACAAGTGTATCTTTAAAATGGTGTAAAATACATGTATGTTTGAGGAATTTTAATTATGGGATTTCTGTTGTTTTGAATTTGCGCCCTGCAGTTTCACTGGCTGTTGAAGAGGTGGGACGCTACCGTCTCACGTACCCTAGAGAGGTTAAGAATATATAAATATTGGTCGAGCAATGTCAGAGCGCATAGACTTATGTACAGTAGAATAGGATATAATACAGTATATACATATGAGATGAGTAATGCAAAATATCTAAACATTATTAAAGTGACCAGTGTTCCATTATTAAAGTGGCCAGTGATTCCAAATATATGTATATAGGGCCGTAGCCTCTAATGTGCTAGTGATGGCTATTTAACAGATTTTAACAGTTTGATGTCCTTGAGGTAGAAGCTGTTTTTCAGTCTCTCGGTCCCAGCTTTGATGCACCTGTACTGACCTCGCCTTCTGGATGATAGCGTGGTGAACAGGCAGTGGCTCGGGTGGTTGTTTTTCTTGATTAACTTTTTGGTCTTCCTGTGACATCGGGTGCTGTAGGGCAGACCGCACCACCCTCTGGGGAGGGTTGCGGGCGGTGCAGCTGCCGTACCATGCAGTGATACAGGATACGCTCAATTGTGCATCTGTAGAAGCTTGTGAGGGTTTTAGGTGCCATGCCAAATTTCTTCAGCCTCCTGATGTTGAAGAGGCACTGTTGCGCCTTCTTCACCACACTGTCTGTGTGGATGGACCATTTCAGTTTGTCAGTGATATGTACGCCGAGGAACTTGAAGCTTTCCACCTTCTCCACTACGGTCGCATCAATGTGGATTTCCTGCAACCACACTTCCAGGGCTCTCACCTCCTCCCTGTAGGCTGTCTCCTCATTGTTGGTAATCAGGCCTACTACTGTTGTGTTGTCTGCAAACTTGATGATTGAGTTGGAGGCGTGCGAGGCCACGCAGTCATGGGTGAACAGGGAGTATAGGAGGGGGCTGAGCACACATCCTTGTGGGGCCCCAGTGTTGAGTATCAATGGAGTGGAGGTGTTTTTTCCTACCTTCATCACCTAGGGGTGGCCCGTCAGCAAAGCAAGTCCAGGACTCAGCTGCACAGGGCGGGGTTCACACCCAGGGCCTCAAGCTTAATGATGAGCTTGAGGGTTACTTTGGTGTTGAATGCTGAGCTATAGTCAATGAACAGCAATCTTACATAGGTATTCCTCTAGTCTAGATGGGATAGGGCAGTGTGCAGTGTGATGGTGATTGCATCGTCTGTGGATCTATTTGGGCGGTAAGCAAATTGAAGTGTGTTTAGTGTGTCAGGTAAGGTAGAGGTGATATGATCCTTGACTAGTCTCTCAAAGCACTTCATGATGACAGAAGTGAGTGCTACAGGGCGATAGTCATTTTGTTCAGTTACCTTTGCTTTCTTGGGTACAGGAACAATGGTGGACATCTTGAAGCATGTGGAGACAGTAGACTGGGATAGGGAGTGATTGAATATGTCTGTAAACACACCAGCCAGCTGGTCTGCGCATGCTCTGAGGATGCGGCCAGGGATGTAGTCTGGGCCGGCAGCCTTGCGAGGGTTAACACGTTTAAATGTCTTACTCACGTCAGCCACGGAGAAGGAGAGCTCACAGTCCTTGGTAGCGGGCCACGTCGGTAACACTATTGTCCTCAAAGCGGGTAAAGAAGGTGTTTAGCTAGACCGGAAGCAGACGTCGGTGTCCGCGATGTGGCTGGTTTTCCCTTTGTAGTCCGTGATTGTCTGTAGACCCTGCCACATTCGTCTTGTGTCTGAGCCATTGAATTGCGACTCCACTTTGTCTCTATACTGACGTTTTGTCTGTTTGATTGCCTTACGGAGGGAATAACTACACTTTTTATTCGGCCACATTCCCAGTCACCTTGCCATGATTAAATGCAATGGTTCGCGCTTTTAGTTTTGCGCGAATGCTTCCATCTATCCACGGTTTTTGGTTTGGGTAGGTTTTAATAGTCACAGTCTCCTATACACTTCCTGATAAACTCTGTCACCGTATCAGTATACGCGTCAATATTATTCTCGGAAGCTACCTGGAACATATCTCAGTCCGTGTGATCAAAACAATCTTGAAGCGTGGATTCCGATTGGTCAGACCAGCATTGAAAAATCCTTAGCACGGGTACTTTTTGAGTTCTGCCAATAGGAAGGGAGGAGCAAAATGGAGTCGTGATCAGATTTGCCTAAAGGGGGGCGGGGGGGGGCCTTTTAAGCATCCCGGAAGTTTATTTGATTCGATGAGAGAGCCTACAAGGAGGAGGACAGTGACCTGGCAGTGTGGTGCCGGAACAACAACCTCGCTCATCAGTAAGACCAAGGAGTTGATCGTTGACTACGTGGGGGGGCATGGGGAAGCTGCGGTGGAGCGGGTCGAGAGCTTCAAGTGTGACTTAAAATGGTCCACACACACTCTCACAGTCACCTCAGGAGGTTGAAAATGTTTAACATGGGCTGTTAAATCCTCAAAAAGTTATACAGCTGTACCATTGAGAGCATCTTGACTGGCTYATTACTGCTTGGTATGGKAATAGCACCGCCCTCGATCGCATGGCGCTACAGATGGTGGTGCGGACAGCCCAGTACATCACTGGGACCYAGCTCCCTGCCATCCAGGACCTCTATATCAGGCAGCGTGAAAGGAAGGCCCAGAGAGTCGTTAAAGACTCCAGCCACCCAAGCCATAGAGACTGTTCTCTCTGCTTCTGCACGGCAAGTGGTACCGGTGCATCAAGTCTGATACCAACAGACTCCTGAACAGCTTCTATCCCCAAGCCATTAGACTGCTAAATAGGTAACTAAATAGCTAACGAAATGGCTACATGGATTATCTGAATTTACCCTTTTATTTTATTTTTGCACTGCACACTCACAGGGTCTTACACACTCATGCACACCGACACTCCAAAACACACACAAACACTCACTTCATCATTTGCTCACACACACATAATATGCGCATGCAACTCTGTTTATCATATATCCTGATGCCTAGTCATCTTACCCCTGATGACTAGGCATGAGATATCTACCTCTTTCACTCCAGTAGTCCTGCACATTGTTAATATGGTACTTGAACTGACTGACCCTGTAGATAGTATGCTTACTTTCTCGTGTTCTTCTTATTTTTCATGTGTTTCTGTGAACTTGTGTGGCCTAACACTTTGCTGCTGAGCTGTTGTTACTCCTAGAAGTTTTCACTTCACAATAACAACACTTACAGTTGAACGGGGCAGCTCTAGCAGGGCAGAAATTTGATGAACTGACTTCTTGGAAGGTGGCATCCTATGATGGTGCTACGTTGAAAGTCACTGAGCTCTTCAGTAAGCCCATTCTACGGCCAATGTTTGTCTATGGATTTTATACACCTGTCAGCAGATGGTGGGGCTGAAATAGCCACATCCACTAATTTGAAGGGGTATTCACATACTTTCATATATAGTGTACATATAATTGGCTATATAGTTATGTTTATGATAGAGAACAGTCTGTTTATGAAAACAGCTCTGCATCTACCAAGGCGAAGATATCCTGTGATGTGCCACAGGGTTTGTTTTTCCTAATCTATATCAATGCCCTTGCTGCTGTGTCTTCTACTGTACTTCCCATTTTCTTTGCTGACGATACCAATTTGATTTTATCACACAATAATTTTGATTCACTAATTAATATAGCCAACTCAATGCCACATTTTCTGAACAAATTATCTTTAAATGTAAAAAAATCCAACTTTATTGTATTCACTAGTAAGAATAAGAAATATTGTTCAATTTTTTTTTGCAAGAATCCAGTTTGGTGGGAATGAAATGGAACAAGTCAGTTCCAGAGTTTTAATTGATGAAAAGTTATCCTGGAAAGATCATATTCAATTTTGCAGCAAAGTGATAATCTGTTGATATCATCAGAAAGATTAGTGGTTTGGTTCATCAGGCATGCTTCCTAGCTCTATACTATAGCTTAATTTAAACATATCTCATTTACTGTAATATTGTCATTCTTGGTCAGGGAGTTTGGTGGTTCCAAACTTCTTCCATTTAAGGATAATAGAGGCCACTGTGTTCTTGAGGATCTTCAATGCTGCAGAAATGTTTTGGTACCCTTCCCCAGATCTGTGCCTCGACACAATCATGTCTCGGAGCTCTCGGAGCTCAATGGCTTGGTTTAGTTTTTTTTACTGTGGGACCTGATATAGACAGGAGTGTGCCTTTCCAAATCATGTCCAATCAATTGAATTTACGACAGTGGACTCCAATCAAGTTGTAGAAACATCTCAAGGATGATCAATGGACACAGAATGCACCTGAGCTCAATTTCTGAATACTTATGTAAATAAGGTATTTCTGTTCTTTTTTTAACAAAACATGTTTTCGCTTTGTCATTATGGGTTATTGTGTGTAGATTGCTTTGTAGATTGTGTGTAGATGTATTTTATCTGTTGTGTTGTTTCCTGTTTGGACCCCAGGAAGAGTAAGGCAGCAGCTAATTGAAGATCCTAATAAATACTAAAATCCTAGCATCCTAACACTGAAGGTTGTGTTTCAACTCCTCCTTTTCTAACAACCTGTGTCGCCAACTAATTTTCAGGGTAAGTTGCTAGAGGCAGGTTGATTTGTTGCTAAAAGTTGCTAAATGACGTTGTGATGTCATTGCGTGATAACGTAAAGCTGCGTCATTACGTAGAATACACAATAACGTTACTCAAATTGTCTGGCCATCTCGGCGAAAAATATGATTTGACATTTGTTCAGGTACAGACTCCCACTCCTTTCTGTACTTCTGGCTGTACAATTTTGATTGAGACATGTTGATTGATGTTCTAAGTTCTGTTCAAGATCAAACATTCATGACCAACTATCTTCATTGGGTTTGGCTCGTCGAACCCGTACTACTGATGCTGCCGTCAGCCAACAATGATTTGCAATTTGCCGAAATTGCTGCTGGCCTGCTGCTGCCTGTGCACGAGCTGAGCGCCTGCTGCTGACGTCACTCACAACGTACTTTTGCAGCCAGGCATGTGTGTTGCGACTGAGTGTGTGACAGAGAAAATTGTTTTTGTGTGTTTAAGAGGGAAAATACGTGCATTTTAGCGTTAGTCACTTTTCAAAAGATGCTAAAAGTTCAAAATACGTTTTTAAATGTAGCTAAATGTGTTGCTAGGTGCTGTTTGAAAAAAAAGTTGCCAGGGTAGTCTGAAAAGTTGCTAAATCTAGCAACAAAATTGCTAAGTTGACAACTCTTCCCTGTCTTATAGGAGCGGCGGTGGGCGCAGTGGGACATTCTGTGCCAGCACCATCCTGCTGGAGATGATCCAGTACCAGAACATGGTGGACATCTTCTACTCCGTCAAGACGCTCCGCAACTCCAAACCCAACATGGTGGAGTCACTGGTAGGTGCAGTGGAGCTGACCTGCTGCAATTTTGTTTTGCAGTATTTTAGCGATGACTACGAATGCGTCTGCCTTTGTTTAATCAGATTTGTATTAGTGTTATTACTATATCCAGTATTATCAATTATATTTGTATTCAATCATTTAGGGGGGGGGGGCGAGGAATTCCGTCCTGGGTTAAGCGTGACGTAAATGGAACATAATTCCCTTTTTTTATGCGCTTTTCTCTCAGTGTATTCTGACCTTGAACTTAAGCATGAGAATAGCATGATATTCACCCGTTATTCGTTTGAGGTGGAGCTCGAATAAGCTCGAGGTGGAGCTCGAATAAGCTCGAGGTGGAGCTCGAATAAGCTCGAGGTGGAGCTCGAATAAGCTCGAGTTGGAGCTCGAATAAGCTCGAGTTGGAGCTCGAATAAGCTCGAGTTGGAGCTCGAATAAGCTCGAGTTGGAGCTNGCTCGAGTTGGAGCTCGAATAAGCTCGAGTTGGAGCTCGAATAAGCTCGAGTTGGAGCTCGAATAAGCTCGAGTTGGAGCTCGAATAAGCTCGAGGTGTGTCTACAGATACGCTGTATTATGACCTTGACTTAATTCCCTAACAATTCCACCACATTTACATGCGAGGAAACCATGAATAAGGTCTAGCGAACCTACCGGTTCCAAGTGTAAAAATATTCTACTTAATTCTATTCTGATATAAATAACACCATTCTCCATGCACTGTAATTCACAGCTTGATAAGATCTATTGATAAGAGCTAGGTAAATGAGTAATCCGTTTGGATAAAGTGATTGTAAAAAATAAATTACACTTATTTTAGATCTATTTTATCTTATGATCGCCGGATACAAATGTGAAACCTGTCATATGGCAGCAAACTGAAGCATGTCAACATATCAACTTTCCCAGAGTAAAGTTTATGAAAGGCTGTGCCATTATGCAGAATTTAAATTGAACGTATGGCCTTTTAACTTTGCAGGGCACTCTCAAATGTCATAATTATAGGCTACCCCGACTTTCTCTGTCTCATGTTAAATTTCAGTATCGACTGTCATTAGGCCTTAAACCACACATATTCAGCAACCAATAAAATGTTATTTCATTTGATTTACTGTTAGTTCCCCACAGTTGATATAGCCTATATTATTACATTTAATTACATTGTTTTGTTTGCCTTCATTTACTTCCTCTGTAAATGCTTCACGAGCGTTCGGTTGTTGCTGAGGATCATTACTAACAGTTGATAATATAAAAAAAGACATGTCGGCTAATTAAATCATTATGAAGCGGAGCGCAGACCAAGCCATAACCGTTTGAACCCGACACATGGCGCAATACTTGGCCTTGTTATCACACAGTTCTATGGTTAATACAGACAACGATATTCTCCCTATTTTAATTCTATGTACACTAATCTTCCAACATTACCATGGGTTGAAGAACTGAATGTGGCGATTTTCAGAATGAATCAAACCACTTTTTAATTTCTTTCGTGCATAAAGGCTCTCCAAACCTGGTTTTATGATTCATAAATACTTTCCTAAACCTAAATAATCTACAAGATCAGAGTATTTTTTTTATCTACCAATCGGTGCTGAAATGGAGACGAATATGCATATATTCAGAAGGCATTCTTTCATTGATCCCTCATATTCTGAACCCGTTATTTCGATATATTCTAGTCTGTCGACAAAATTCGAACTATACTGAACAAAAATCTAAATGGAACATGTGAAGTGTATGTACCATAAGCATAAATTAAATTTTTCTCGAAAATGTTGTGCACAAATTTGTTTACATTCCTGTTAGTGAGCATTTCTCTTTTGCCAAGATAATCCATCCACCTTAAAGGTGTGGCATATCAAGAATCTGATTAAACAGCACGATCATTACACATGTGCATCTTGTGCTGGGGACAATAAAAGGCCACTCGAAAATGTGCCGTTTTGTCACACAGCACAATGCCACAGATGTCTCAAGTTTTGAGGGAGTGTGCAATTGGCATGCTGAGTGCAGTAACGTCCACCAGAGCTGTTGCCAGAGAATTTAATGTTATTATATACACCATTAGCCGCCTCCAACGTCGTTTTAGAGAATTTGGCAGTACGTCCAACCGCCTTACAACAGCAGACCATGTGTAACCACGGCAGCCAAGGACCTCCACATCCGGCTTCTTTACGTGCGGGATCGTCTGAGACCAGCCTTCCGGACAGCTGCTGAAACTGAGGAGTATTTCTGTCTGTAATAAAGCCCTTTTGTGGGGAAAAACGTATTCTGATTGGCTGTGCCTGGCTCCCCAGTGGGTGGGCCTGGCTCCCAAGTGGGTGGGCCTATGCCCAGTCATGTGAAATCCATAGATTAGGGTCCCAGGAATTTATTTAAATTGACTGATTTCCTTATGAGCTGTAACTCAGTAAAATCGTTGCATGTTGCGTTTATATATTATTTTGTTCCGCATAAAAGGAGCACCATATTTAACGGGATGACTTAAGATACTGTAAATGTACTGAAAACCCTTCAATTCAAGACTTTATAAAATACCTTTATTGAAGCTTTAAAAAAAATGCAGTTCCTGAGTTGGAGTTTAAATGGATTTGAGCCTAACCCTACATATCACTACCATTGTTGGTCTATGTAACTAATGCATGTATGTGTGTTTTCTGCAGGACCAGTACCGATTCTGCTACGACCTTATCCTGGAGTACTTGGACTGCATAGAAGATAGCATGAGATAGCAATGTTCCGTAGCTGGTGCATCTCGTGGGCTGTGACTGCTGACTGGGTTACATACCCTGTGACCCCCCTCAACATTTACTTTATTGTTTGGATTAATGGGCCTAAACTGTTGTGAAGGACAACAATAGAAAAAAATCAAAAAGGGGGAAGTGCTCCTCACTTTTAACCCTTAAATGTATAGCTGTGGTTTCGTTCATTTTATTGTTGACGTTGTTGTTTTCATTTCTGATTCTTTCAGCTTCGTTTTTTGTGCGTTTTTGGTCTTTGCCTCTACGGGAGCTTTTTTGTGCTAAATGTTTCTGTGTCGTCAACGATGGAGAAACATGAGTGAGTACAAAGACCTGTGGAGAGGTCGCCCTGCCTTTCATAATTTTCTTAAAACATGAATGGCCTGGACAGTTTTTTTTGTCTTGCTAAAAACAGAATTTGACTCTCTATATGAAAGTGGTCCAGGTTTCTCCAAGAGCCACAGCAACTGCAGTGTACTGTGGTGAATATAAGATATCTCTACCACAAACTGCCTTACCGTTCCCTAACACTGGGGAAGATATAGTACAACTCAATTGAAGGATTTCAATGGGCTACGTGAACAACAATGCTTTGTGTAACAAATTTGGCAGTGCTATGATAAATAGATGAGTCATTGAGACATAGGAGGATGAAGTACAATTTGATGTGTTTGCCGCTTTTTGTGATGGACCAACCTGTATGTCATAAGACTGATCGAATTCCCATCAAAAGGGATGCCTAACCTGTCACTTAATTTAATCGTGCCAATCCCACAGACTGACTTGAATCATGTCTTCCATTTGTTCTACTCCTTCATGTTGATACATGTATAGTGCATTCTGAAAGTATTCAGACCCCTTGACTTTTTCCACATTTTAATCTGTAACAGCCATATTCTAACATGGATTACATCATTTTCCCCCTCATCAATCTAGACACAATACCCCATAATGACAAAGCAAAAACAGTAAAAAAAAAAAAAAAAACGTGCAAAACGGATATACCTTATTTACAGACCCTTTGCTACGAGACTCAAAATTGTACCTCAGGTGCATCCTGTTTTCATTGTTCATCCTTGTTTCTACAACTTCATTGGAGTCCACCTGTGGTAAATGCAATTGATTAGACATGATTTCGAAAGGCACACACCTGTCTATATAAGGTCCCACAGTTGACAGTGCATTACAGAGCAAAAACCAAGCCATGAGATCGAAGGATTTGTCCGTACAGCTCAGAGACAGGATTGTGTCGAGGCACAGATCTGGGGAAGGGTACCAAAACATTTATGCAGCATTGAAGGTCCCCAAGAACACAGTGGCCTCCATCATTCTTAAATGGAAGAAGTTTGGAACCATCAAGACTCTTCCTAGGGCTGGCCGCCCAGAACAAACTGAGCAAACGGGGGAGAAGGGTCTTAGTCGGGGAGGTGACCAAGAACCCAATGGTCACTCTGACAGAGCTCCAGAGTTCCTCTGTGGAGATGGGAGAACCTTCCAGAAGGACAACCATCTCTGCAGCTTTCCACCAATCAGGCATCTATGGTAGAGTGGCCAGACGGAAGCCACTCCTCAGTAAAAGGCACATGAAATCCTGCTTGGAGTTTGTCAAAAGGCACCTAAAGACCCGCAGGCCCTGAGAAACAAGATTCTCTGGTCTAATGAAAACAAAATTGAACTCTTTGACCTGAATGCCAAGCGTAACATCTGGGGGTAACCTGGCACCATCCCTACGGTGAAGCATGGTGGTGGCAGCATAATGCTGTGGGGAGGTTTTTCAGTGGCAGGGACTGGGACACTAGTCAGCATCGAGGGAAAGATTAACGGAGCAAAGTACAGAGATTCTTGAAGAAATCCTGCTCCAGAGCTTTCACAACCTCAGACTGGGGTGAAGGTTTAGCTTTCATCAGGACAACGACCCTAACCAAACAGCCAAGACAGCGCAGGAGTGGCTTCGGGACAAGTCTCTGAATGTCCTTGAGTGGCCCAGCCAGAGCCTGGACCTGAACCCGAACGAACATCTCTGGAGAGACCTGAAAATAGCTCTGCAGCCACGCTCCCCATCTAACCTGACAGAGCTTGAGAGGCTCTGCAAAGATGAATGGGAGAAACTCCCCAAATACAGGTGTGCCTAGCTTGTAGCTTCATACATAAGAAGATTAAGGCTGTAATCGCTGCGAAAGGTGCTTCAACAAAGTACTGAGTAAAGGGTCTGAATACTTATGTAAATGTAATATTTCAGTGTTTTATTTGTAATAAATTTACAAAAATGTCTAAAACCTGTTTTTGCTTTGTCATTATGGTGTATTGTGTTTAGATTGAAGAGGGGGGAAAACAAATGAATCCCTTTTAGAATAAGGCTGAAACAAAATGTGGGAAAAGTCAGGGGGTCTGAATACTTTCCGAAGGCACTGTATTGGTAAAGCCACTGTTCTAAATGTGGATGTGTTCAATGTGATGATCCCCTTATGCAGTGGTCTTGAAAGCAGTGCAGTTGTACAGATAGATTTAAGAGGCCGAGTCATTAGAGAAAGATGTATAAGACATGTCAAGAGTTAAAACTGCCACTTCATCTGTGACCACTTGTCTATATGGGCAGTCCTTGTAGGACATCTGTGTTCTCTATCATTTGATGTGGTTTGACTCCCAGATAGGAATCCCTAAAGGGAATGTAATTGAAGAGATACTCAAATACATTTAAATATAAATTGGACCAAGCTTCATAAATGTGCTCTTTTTGTGTACCATAGTGTATTTATCTACCATGTTGGTCAAGTCGATAAGTACTGTACGGTGTGTGCCACACATCTAATTTGTCCAATATGTTTTACTGTGCTGGGGACTCCATTGATGTTCACACCATGCGCAGTTGTTAGAGTTAAATAAACAGGGGGAGTGGAAAACCTGGTTTTCCCCAATCAGGACCTTGTTCCACAATATAGACTGGTGTAGCTAACCCATTAGACCCTGTCTGTATGAAAATACACAGCTCGTATATGCATGTTGGAATGTGTAGCCTATTATATGATCTGTGCTGAGACACTGATCTCAAATTAAATGAAAAGTGCCCATAACCCATAGAACACTAACATGAAGCAAATCCCCTTTGGTGGCTAAATCAAGGGTCAGTAAACCAGTATTGCAGCCTCTACTAATGCCCACTAAGTGAGAAGATAAGTTGTTCTCTATATATTGCTTTTTCTGCAGATGATCTCAGGGTCTTACTGTGCTGTAATGGTGGTGCAAATGTCACTCCTATTGACCAGGAGTTCCTCCTCCTCTAAAAAGCCCTCTCCTGGGGACTGGGACCTTACAATGAGTGGCATTCACCCCTACCACGGCAGCTAAGACAGACCCAGTCCCTGCTGGTTCTTAAATCCACGGTCTGGTCAAAGCACCAGGATGGAGGAAGTAGAGAAAGAGACTGTATTCCAGACCCCAACAGGGTCTTAAAAATCTGACAGATGTGCATCTTCTTCATGCAAAACTGGATTAGTAAAATGGTGAGGTTTGCTAGTGCAGTGCTTCCTGGGTTCTGTTGGGCACTTCATGTACAAAAGGCAACATTGCTCGTCTTTGGAATCCCTGGACTACAAAAGAAAGTGCCTGGACACTTATTTGAGGTTTGAGAGTATACGTGTACATATCGATGTATATTTACTGTATGTTCTGTGAATAATTCCTATCTGTTTGCCCAGAGTAAAGATGTACAGTAAGTGACCACAAAGCTGAATGTACTGTACATGATCATCATTCTAGTCCCGTCTATACTTGGTTCTAACTTGCATCTTTAGTCCTGATCTTGTCTACATTCTGATTGTGCCCACATTTTGTGACTGGTGTAGGCGATCAAAAGACACATTGTGAATCGGATCATCCTGCCAACCTCAGGAGGTAGTCAGACACAATCTATCTGTAACAGAGAAACCATTTAAATCATAATTATTCATCAATCAAATTTATTTATGAAGCCCTATTTACATCAGCCGATGTCACAAAGCGCTGTACAGCAACCCAGCCTAAAACCCCAAACCGCAAGCAATGCCGATATAGAAGCACGGTGGCTAGGAAAAACTCCCTAGAAAGGCCGGAAACCTAGGAAGAAACCTAGAGAGGAACCAGGCTCTGAGGGGTGCCCAGTCCTCTTCTGGCTGTGCCGGGTGGAGATTATAACAGAACATGGCCAAGATGTTCAAACGTTCATAGATGACCAGCACGGTCAGATAATAATAATCACAGTGGTTGGTCAGCAGGTCAGCACCTCAGGAATAAATGTCAGTTGGATTTTCATAGCCGATCATTCAGAGTTAGAGACAGCAGGTGCGGTAGAGAGAGAGTCCAAAACAGAAGGACCAGGTAGCACATGCAGTGAACAGGTCAGGGTTCCATAGCCGCAAGCAGAACAGTTGAAACTGGAGCAGCAGCAGGACCAGGTGGACTGGGGATAGCAAGGAGTCATCAGGCCAGGTAGTCCTGAGGGATAGTCCTAGGGCTCATGTCCTCCTAGTGAAGAGAGAGAGAGAGAAGGAGAAGACGAGAGAGGGAGAGCATTAGAGGGAGCATACTTAAATTCACACAGGACACTGGATAAGACAGGAGAAATACTCCAGATATAACAGACTGACCCTAGCCCCCCAACACAAACTATTGCTGCATAAATACTGGAGGCTGAGACAGGAGGGGTCGGGAGACACTGTGGCCCTGTCCGTCGATACCCCCGGACAGGGCCAAACAGGCAGGATATAACCCCACCCACTTTGCTAAATCACAGCCCCCACACCACTAGAGGGATATCTTCAACCACCGACCTACTACCCTGAGACAAGGCCGAGTATAGCCCACAAAGATGTCCCCCACTTCATGAACCCAAGGGTGGCGCCAACCCGGACAGGAAGATCACGTCAGTGACTCAACCCACTCAAGTGACGCACCCCTCCTAGGGACGGCATGGAAGAGCACCAGTATGCCAGTAACTGAGCCCCCGTAATAGGGTTTGATGTCAGAGAATCCCAGTGGAGAGAAGGGAACTGGCCAGGCAGAGACAGCAAGGGCGGTTCGTCGCTCCAGTGCCTTTCCGTTCACCTTCACACCCCTGGACTGAATCATAGGACCTACTGAAGAGATGAGTATTCAATAAAGACTTAAAGGGCGAGACCGAGTCTGCGCCTCTCACAAAGATCGGCAGACCATTCCATAAAAATGGAGCTCTATAGGAGAAAGCCCTGTCTCCAGCTGTTTGCTTAGAAATTCTAGGGACAGTAAGGAGGACTGTGTCTTGTGACCGTAGCGTACGTGTAGGTATGTGCGGCAGGACCACATCATTAAGATAGATAGGAGCAAGCCCATGTAATGCTTTGTAGGTTAGGAGTAAAACCTTCAAATCAGCCCTAGCCTTAATAATAGGAAGCCAGTGTAGAGAAGCTAGCACTGGAGTAATATGATCACATTTTTGGGTTCTAGTCAAGATTCTAGCAGCCGTGTTTAGCACTAACTGAGGTTTATTTAGTGCTTTATCCTAGTAGCCAGAATGTAGAGCATTGCAGTAGTAGAACTGACAAAAGAATGGATAAATTTTTCTGCATCATTTTTGGACAGAAAGTTTTCAATTTTTGCAATGTTACGAAGATGGAAAAAAGCTGTCCTTGAAATATTCTTGACGTGTTCATCAAAAGAGAGATCAGGGTCCAGAGTAACGCCAAGGTCCGTCACAGTTTTATTTGAGATGACAACCATCAAGATTAATTATCAGATCCAACAGAAGATCTCTTTGTTTCTTGGGACCTAGAACAAGCATCTCTGTTTTGTCCGAGTTTAAAAGTAAAAAATGTGCCGCCATCTACTTCCTTATTTCTGAAACACAGGCTTCCAGGGAGGGCTATTTTGGGGCTTCACCATGTTTCATCGAAATGTACAGCTGTGTATCATCCGCATAGCTTTGTTTCCAAATTACATCACCAAGAGATATATAGTGAATAACAGTAATGGTCCTAAAACAGGAGGGCCAAGCACAGGAAGCAGCTCTTTCAGTAGTTTAGTTGGAATAGGGTCAAGTATGCAGCTTGAAGTTTTAGAGCCAAGACCATTTTCATTAATGTGTCAAGAGATATAGTATAAAAAAAACTTGAACGTCTCCCTTGATCCTAGGTCCTGGCAGTGTTGTGCAGTCTCAGGACAACTGAGATTTGGAGAGATACGCAGATTTAAAGGAGGAGTCCGTAATTTGCTTTCTAATGTTCATGATCTTTTTGTCAAAGAAGTTCATGAATTTATCACTGCTGAAGTGAAAGCCATCCCATCCTCCCTCTCTAGCTTTCTGACAGTATCAAAAATACATTTTGGTTTGTTCTTATTCTCCTCAATTAAGTTGGAAAAATAGGATGATCGAGCAGCAGTGCTCTTCGATACTGCACGGTACTGTCTTTCCAAGCGAGTCGGAAGACTTCCAGTTTGGTGTAGCGCCATTTCCGTTCCAATTTTCTGGAAGCTTGCTTCAGAGCTCGGGTATTTTCTGTATACCAGGGAGCTAGATTCTTATGACAAATGTTTTTGGTTTTTGGGGTGCAACTGCATCTAGGGTATTACGCAATATTAAATGTAGTACCTCAGTTAGGTGGTTAACTGATTTTTGTTCTCTGACATCCTTGGGTAGGTGGAGGGAGTCTGGAAGGGCATCTAGGAAWCTTTGGGTTGTCCGAGAATTTATAGCACGGCTTTTGATGATCGTTGGTTGGGGTCTGAGCAGATTATTTGCTGTAATTGCAAACATAATAAAATGGTGGTCCGATAGTCCAGGATTATGAGAAAAAACATTATGATCCACAATATTTATTCCACAGGACAGTCCGATAGGAATTCAGGGAACTCAGTGAGGGACGCTGTATACGGCCCAGGAGGCCTGTAAACAGTAGCTTTAAAAAGTGATTGAGCAGGCTGCATAGATTTCATGACTAGAAGCTCAAAAGACGATTTTCTTTTGTAAATTGAAATTTGCTATCATAAATGTTAGCAACACCTCCACCTTTGCGGGATGCGCAGGGGATATGGTCACTAGTGTAACCAGGAGGAGAGGCCTCATTTAACACAGTAAATTCATCAGGCACAAGCCATGTTTCAGTCAGGCCAATCACATCAAGATTATGTTCAGTGATTAGTTCATTGGCTTTAACTACCTTGGAAGTAAGGGATCTAACATTAAGTAGCCCTATTTTGAGATGAGATATCACAATCTCTTTCAATAATGACAGGAATGCAGGAGGTCTTTATTCCAGTGAGATTGCTAAGGGGAACACCACCATGTTTAGTTTTACCCAACCTAGATCAAAGCACAGACACAGTCTCAATGGGGATAGCTAAGCTGACTACACTGACTATGCTAGTGGCTGACTCCAGTAAGCTGGCAGGGTGGCTAACAGCCTGCCTCCTGGCCTGCACCCTATCTCATTGTGGAGTTAGAGCCCTGTTCATAGATAAGAGGAGAGCACCCCTCCAGCTAGGATGGAGTCAGTCACTCCTCAGTAGGCCAGGCTTGGTCCTGTTTGTGGGTGAGTCCCAGAAAGTGGGCCAATTATCTACAAATAACAATATCCCTATACTCTCTACACTCTCTACACAGTTTTAGCCTTAGCCAGCATCATCTTCAGATTAGCCTTAACGTCGGTAGCCCTGCCCCCTGGTAAACAGTGTTTGATTTCTGGATGATTCTTTTTTAAGTCTAATACTACGGGTAATGGAGTCGCCAATGACTAGGGTGTTCAATTTGTTAGAGCTAATGGTGGGAGGCTTCGGCGTCTCAGACCCCTTAACCGGTGGAGGAGAGACCAAAGAAGACCCTGACTCTGACTCCGACTCGTTGATTAATGGGGAYAACCGGTTGAAAGTTTCTGTCGGCTGAATGAGCGACACCGGTTGAGCATTCCTACAGCATTTCCTTCCAGAAGCCATGAGAAAATTGTCCAGCTGCGTGTGAGGGGATTTATGCTACTATCTGTAAATATTGGTGGCACAGAAGCTGTTTCATCCTTTCCTACACTTAAATTACCCTTYCCTAACGATTGCGTCTGAAGCTGGGCTTGCAGCACGGCTATCCTCGCCATAAGGCGATCGTTCTCCTGTATATTATGAGTACAGAGACTGCAATTAGAAGGCATAATGTTAATATTACTACTTAGCTTCGGCTGGTGGAAGTTGTGTAGAACCATGTCCAGATAAAGTGTCCGGGYTGAAAAAAGTCGAACGAGGGGAAAAAATAAAAAATAAAACGGTAATTCACAAAACGGTCACAATGCAGACACAGTGGACAGATAAGACACATTTTATTTGATTTCTGCATTGTTGGGGTTAGAGCTTGCAAGAAATGCATTTCACTGTACATGAAACGTTTAATACCATGTGTAGACACATTTATGGAAGTGTGGGTACAATCAGAATGTAGACAAGATCAGGACAAAGGACCTATTTTAACACCAGGTATAAACGGGGTCTCTTGAGTTTAATGCAGTCAGATTATTTGCCACATTTTGCCACCGATCGTGGGCGTTTTTTCTCTGAGTGCCATTCCAAAGCCCCTCCATCTAAAAAAACATGCCTCTGACCATTAGCATGTGTTAATCCAAATGTTCTTCAAATCAGTTTGCCTTTTTCTTCCACTTCAAAGACATTTTCAATGACATTCACATTTGTGTTACTTGGTGCTCTATTCAATCTGTAAATCTGAAGCATTACAGATTCCGCCATAGAAATGTAAAGGTAATTTCCGATTGTGCACACATTTACCGACGTTTACCATGAATGCAGTCTCTGCTAAAGCAGGAACATTACCTTTAAATTTAAATCACGCTGTAAAGTTGAATTTCACAGTGCAGATTGAATAGAGCCTTTGATTATAATTCTGATCTGCATCATTACTGTGTATTTCCACATAGCTMTCACAGTGTGAACTGAACGCAATTGACTTTAACTTTTTCAAAGCTCTCATCACGCTTTTGTAATGACAGTAATTGCTTGAGTGGGCCGCCCCCATTCGTTCCTTCTTGGGTGTTTTTGTATGATATTGGAACAAGTGTACTGTGTTTCTGACCATGTATTTGTGGGGCAGGGTGTGTATGTAAAAAGAGAGAGAGGGAGGCAAAGGAAAGGAAATATATTTGGCGGGTGGGAGTTGGTTTTTGTTCTGAAGAATAACAACCATCAACAATAAAAATGTATTGAGACAAAGGGCTACTTGTATCTTTGTGMTAAGTGTTTRCCATCATATGGTATGACTTTACAGTCGTGTAAAGACAAATGATGTCATTCACTGCACTGTATAGTCTACTGTCCACTCAGCTGCAATGGCAAAGCATCTGTCTGCTTATGATCTCATGTCCTCTTCTCTAAAATGTACAGCACTGCAAATACTCTGTGGTTTTATTATGGTCTCGTCAGCAGGAGTGGAGAGAGCTGACAGCTGGAGAATGACTTTCTGTCTGTCTGTAGGGCCTTGACCCACTGTGGTTTCTCCATACGGATGTGGTCTGCTAGCATCAGTGGCCCTGGATCAGATGACATCCGATCTCTCTCCCTTTCAAATTGTTTCACTCTTCCCATATTTTTCCCAATAAATATCCTACCCACCCCGTCTCTTTGTCGTCATACCATTCTTCTCACTTTCTGTGTGTCCTCAACTCTCCCTCTGTCCTAATCTCACCCTCTCTCTCTTGCCTGCCCCTTATCATCTCTGCGTCTGTCCTCAGCTCTCTCTCTCTTTTCCCCCTCTCCTCTCTCCTCCGTTGGTGCTGTCCTCACGGTTGGTAAGGTATCTGGACCGCAAACTTCCTCCCTCAGCATGGGCTATGGTGAATAATTCAGTGGGCCTGCAAAGTGATCCAGTGTTTAAGCAGAGAGACAAGCCAGATTAATTAGAGGACAAGACCCTGTTGAGTTGGGGGACAACTCCTGGCCACGTAGACATCGAACGTGATGTTATGTTCACTTAACGTTAAACCCCACGGGTATTCGTCCATGTCCGAATAACCGTACTTGCATTACAAATAGTAGGCATTTTGGGTATGTGAAAACATGTAGTAGAATGTGAAATTTCAACAATTCTGTATGCCTCGAATGCCAGCATGCCATACTRATTTCGGCTTTTCATCTAGTYAAATTTGCTCSACACCATTGAGGAAGAGAATTGTGTTTCGCAACCCACGTGTTTCTGACGTGATAATTAGCCGAGGGGACGCGCTGTACCACCATGAAGGAATGGCGGGAATCAACATAATTGTGCATTAGATAAAGCATTCTCAGTAGGATGAGCCTAGTATGCTGATATTCGTTGATTTACTGCTGCTTATTCTCTTCCCCTTCTATTACTTCCACTCCTACTCATGTTGTGGATCAATAAATACAGATAAGCTCTGACAGTCAGCAGCTGCTGTGTTGAGGAGGGAGAAGGAGAGCTGCTGCTCTAGATGCACTGCGTTCCACTTGTTACCAAAGACAGCTCCGGTGTTCGGCTAGTTGATGGAAGATGGTGTGAAAGTCATAGCGATTTCAGCAACTGCAGCATGCTGTGTGTCAAAGTGCATAACGGTGTTTGTTATCCCCGAAAGGCTCAATTTTAAAAATGCTAATAAAACACCAAAAGTCTCCAAGGGAGATACCGTGAATGCTTTGGAGGTTCACCTTGCCCGAACTTCAGTGGGAAAACAAACAGAAGAGTATTTGCATTCCTTTTCAAATGGCACTGGGACACCGGAACTAACGGGTTGCCACCAGGGAGGAGAATTTACACAGCTATACACAGGCCATCACATCCACACGTTGTGTGATTGCTGGAAACAATGTCCCACACCACAATCACAATGTGAAGCAATGGGGGATAATGCTTGTCCCCTTGGTTCAGCAATGTACGCTGTTGCACACACACATGTACACACACAAACACACAAGTCCAGCTGTTATCTTGTCCCACCCTCTCTGTAGTATTCATCTTGTTGGATGTGTACAAAGCAGGATGGTCTGGTGGCTGCAGCAGGTCTTAGCTCAGTAGAGCAATGTGGGGATTGAGGTGTGGGCCAGATGGCCACTGTCTGACTGCCTTCTTCCCTCACTGGTTTACAGCTACAGTCCGTTTGACTGGATCCCTTATATCACCTGGTGTGTTCTCAGCTCATTGGTTGTCACTGTGCATACACTGTATGCAGAGGTTCAGACTGTTCCAGTCCAGCACCCAGGGGCAATCAGTGGAGCCCAGGCCTGATAACGTGATTCAGTGGATGCATGGCTGACTACCTCTCAGACCTCTTTTTATCACACTTATCCTTTACCTTCCTCCATCTCCCTCCCAATCCTGTGGAGACTTGGCTAACTGACTGACTGACTGACTACCTGAGCTCCTGGATATCTTTGCGTTACCTCTTTTATTGGGGGCAAAGAACAACAGGTGCTGCAGCCCCTTCTCACCCGAAAACCTTCAATGGTAACATAATGAGGGAGATAATGCCCATATATTCAGCCATGGTATTTTTCACAGGATACTGTCCTGTCATTAGTACAGTTATAGAGATGTTGAGCCTCGGGTTTGCTGGGAGAGCTTGTAAATGTTCGGGTCTGTGGTGTCCACATGAGCTATTTGTAGGTTGCTGCTCAATAAAGCATCTCAGTGCTGCCATAAATTTGAAAGATGGGTTTATCAAAAGGTCACCTCTTTTGAGGGACAGACAGGTTGAACTTGATTTATCTTTGATTTTAGTTAGAGAAGAATATGAGGCCACCATCTATGAATCTCATCAATCATCTGTCAATCAAGCTGACATACCTCCCAATAACAGAGAAAAGCAAACCTCCACCTCCACTGGCTGTTATTAATATCGTAATAATCATGCGACCGATTTCCTTGTAGTAGGCTATGGTACTGTATAAACACTGATAAATCAAAAACACAATAATAAACACACCAGTGCCCTCTGCAAGGTTTTGAATTAGCCAGGATGCTTTGAGGATCTCAAAGCATCTTTACAAAATGGCTCTGAATATGTCATACCCTGATCTTTCACCTGTCTTGTGCTTGTCTCCACCCCCCTCCAGGTGTCTCCCATTTTCCCCATTACCCCTGTGCATTTATACTTCCGTTTTCTGTTTGTCTGTTGCCAGTTCGTCTTTGTCTCGTCAAGCCTACCAGCGTGTTGTTTCTGTACTCCTGTTTCTCTAGTTCCTGTTTTCTAGTCCTCCCGGTTCCAACTATTCTGCCTGCCCCTGACCCCGAGCCTGCCTGCCGCTCTGTGTCTATCTGACTCTGACCTGGTTAATGAACTTCTGCCTGCCCTGACCCTGAGCCTGCCGCCCTGTCGGACTCGGACCTGATTACGAACCTCTGCCTGTCCTCGACCTGCCCTTTGCCTGCCTCCGGTTGTTTATTAAACTACTCTGTGTATTGAACCTTCCGTCTCCTGTGTCTGCATCTGGGTCATATCCTGAGTCGTTATAGTACGAACTGTCCATGACTGACTCTGCAGACTCGGACKAGCTCCGCCACGCCGTCTCCTCCCAAGGAGCCACCATTGGAAGACACAAGGAGTTACTTCAAGGTCTTATGGAAGGATGACAAAACTTGTTAGGCAGCCAGCCAGTACAGTAACCTCCCAGCCCATCAGTTTTTATTAAAATGTTTTATCTAACCTTTATTTAACTAGGCAAGTCGGTTAAGAACAAATTCTTATTTACAATTACGGCCTACCCCGGTCAAACCCAGACGATGCTGGGCCAATTGTGCGCCGCCCTATGGGACTTCCAATCACGGTCGGATGTGATACAGCCTGGATTCGAACCAAGAACTGCAGTGATGCCTCTTGCACTGAGATGCAGTGCCTTAGACCGCTGCGTCACTCGGGAGTAACCTCGTTGTTTCAGTAACCCCGCTGTCAGCAGCGTGTCTCTCCAGCCCACCCCMGCTTCTCGAGAAACCTACTTCCTCCTCCGTAACGCTTTACTGGAGATTCAGGAACCTGTCAGGTGTCTCCCAGTGCTCCCTCATCTTCGAGCTGCAGCCATCGTCCTTTCCCTCTGACCGCTCAAAGATAGCGTACCTTATAACGCTCTCCCCTGGGCTACGGCGGTGTGGGAACAACAATATGCTGTGTGCTTCAGTCTGGAGGAGTTCGTGACGGAGGTGAAGAATGTTTTTGATTCTCCGTTGTCTGGTAGAGAGGCTGTTTGAAAGCTACACCTGCTTTGTCAAGAATCCCGTATTGTGGCAGACTAGGTGATGATTTCCGCACGTTGCTGCCAAGAGTACCTGGAACCCGGAATCCCTGTTCAACACATTCCGTCACGGATTATCGMAAGAGGTTAAAGACAAGCTCGCACCCCGGAAGCTGCCCACGGATCTCGACTCACTCATCACCTTGACCATTCTGATCGATTGGCTGCTACGGGAACGTTGGATGGAAGAGAGGTCTGATTCCGGTCCCACTCGCTCGCTCATGGACCCCACCCTGCCTCCGAGGAATCCGGAAGTCCCCGGCATCTACGTTGCCGAGAGAATCCGCAGTTACCCGAGTTCCCCCGGGAATCTCCGACGTCTGCCGACACGCCTCTTCCGGAGCCTATGCAACTCGGCAGAGCTAGATTGTCTCATGCAGAATGTTTACGCAGACTTAACACCAAGAGTTGTCTGTATTGTGGGACTACAGGTCGTTACGTGTCTACCTGTCCATTAATAGACCTGGCTCATCAGTAGGTACYAGTACGTTGGTGGGCCACACAGAGAATTTCCCATATCCCTTTACTCGTACCCCTCTCCATGCCATCCTGTTGTGTGGTGACTGGTCGAAATCTCTCCGGGTACTCATTGACTCTGGGGCCTACGAGGGTTTTATGGACACTACCCTGGTGTCAGAGCTGGGTATCACCACTCAAACCATCTCCATTCCCATGGATATCAGAGTCACCCACAATATGGTTCATATCAACCTGCGAGTGTCAGGGAACCACAGTGAGTCTATGCAGAGATACCCGTGGTGTTGGGGTTTTCATGGCCATATCCCCATATCAACTGGACTGCTGGTGCGATCATGGGCTGGAAACCTCGACTGCATGATCGACCTGTCGGGTCCGGAGACCTATGTGCTGGAAACATACATCGAGGACTCCTTGGCTGCTGGGTGTATCTGTCCTTCTGCCTCCCCCGCCGGTGTGGGGTTCTTCTTTGTGGAGAAGAAAGACAAAACCCTATCGACTAACTGGGCCTGAATGACATCATGGTTAAAAACCATTACCTGCTACCACTCATCGCCTCGGCTTTCGAGCCGCTCCAGGGGGCTACTATTTTCTCAAAGTTGGACTTTCAGAACTCCTACCATCTGATGCGGGAAGGAGACGAGTGGAAGACAGCCTTAAACATGGCTAGCGGGCACTACGAATACCTGGTGATGCCAATCGGACTGACCAACGCTCCTGCTGTGTTCCAGGCCCGGTTCTAGACCCGGTTCGTGTTCGTCTACCTCGACAACATCCTCGTCTTTTACCACTCAGCTCAAGAACATGTTCTCCATGGCCGATAAGTCCTCCAGCATCTCCTGGAGAACCAGCTTTTTGTTAAAGCAGAAAAATCAAATTCCATCGCTCCACCATCTCCTTCCTAGGATACATCATCGCTGCAGGTAATGTGAGAGTGGTGGTGGATTGGCCTCAACCCACTTCCAGAATTGCTGCAACATTTCCTGGGGTTTGCCAATTTCTATCGACGTTTTATCTGGGGTTACAGCACCCTGGCTTCCCCCTTTTCAGCACTCACCTCTCCCAAGGTCCTGTTCGCATGGTCTCCAGCTGCTGACCAGGCGTTCCTGGATCTAAAGCATCGATTCACTACAGCTCCCATATTAATACATCCGGATCCGTCCCGTCAGTTCGTGGTGGAGGTTGACGACTCGGACATCGGAGTGGGAGCAGTCCTGTACCAGCGTTCTACCCCAGACCAAATGGTGTATCCTTCCGCCTTCTTTTCCGATCTTCTTAACGCCACTGAGAGGAATTACGATGTGGGAAATCGAGAACTACTCACAGTAAAGATGGCGTTGGAGGAGTGGAGGCACTAGTTAGAGGGGGCGGAACACCCATTCATTGTGTGGGCTGATCACAAGAACCTGGAATAGCTCCGCACCGCCAGGCAAGCTCGATGGGCCCTGCTATTCACTCGGTTCAACTTTACCATCTCCTACCGCCAGGGGTCCAAGAATGTTAAGCCGGATGCGCATTTGCGCCGCTATAGCCCTGCTGCTATACCCTTCGGACCCCGAGACCATCCTCCCTACCTCGTGTCTTGCGGCTGCACTCATCTGGGGAATCGAGAACCAGTTCCGTGAGGTTTTCTGCAAGGGGCCCGGCTAACCGGATGTTTGTCCCAGACGCTGCCAGTTCCCCTGTCCTTGAATGGGCTCATTCCWCCAGACTTGTCTTTGTGCGACAACGTTTTTGGTGGCCCACCATTTTTCCTGATGTGTCTCCGCGTTCGTTGCCACCACGTGTGTGCTCAGAATAAGACTCCACAGCAAGCTCCCGCTGGCCTCCTTCAACTACTTCCTGTCCCTCACCGACCCTGGTATCATATATCCCTGCCAGCCTGTCCTCCMGGTCTCACCTCCAGTCTAATGGCCAGTCGGAGCGAGCCAATCAGGATCTGGAGGCGACTCTTCGTTGCCTCGTCTCCGCCAACCCCACCACCTGGAGCCAGCAACTTGTGTGGGTGGAATACGCCCGCAACACCCTTCCCTGTTCGGCCACTGGTCTCTCGCCTTTCYAGTGTTCGATGGGATATCAACCCCCACTCTTCCCTGAGCACAAGGAAGAGGTCAGCATACCCTCGGCCCAGATGTTCATCCGTTGCTGTCGCCGTACCTGAAAGAGAACCCGGACCTAGGCTCCCCGATTATATTCTCGGGCAGAGGGTATGGATGTCCACTCGGGATCTGCCCCTCSGGGTGGAGTCCCTCAAACTTTCGCCCCGTTTTATCGGTCCTTTCCCCATCTCTAAGATTCTTAGCCCCTCTGCTGTTTGTCTTCTGTTGCCCCGCACCCTCTGTATATATCCCACTTTTCATGTGTCTAGGATTGCACCTCTGTCTCACAGCCCTTTGTCTCCTATTTCAAATGACCCAACTACACTGATGTTCAATTGATTTGTTCTGTAAAGAGTTGGAAATTAACAGTAGTACTCCAAAGTCAAAGATGGTCCATGGATGTGGGGTTTCTCTCTCTCTTTCTCGCCCTCTCTCTCCATCCCTTCTTTTCTCTTCTCCTTCTGCCTCCTGTAGCTATGGAAGACTGATGCAGTGTGGAGAGGACCGGAGGACAGATCTGATAAAGCTGTAAAACAACCTATTTCCCACCTAACTGGTGTATCTGACATTAAAACATCTATATTTATTTTACCCTAGGGCCCCAGGGCATGATGGGAGCAGTGGTTCTTCCCCTCTGCCTTTTAATTGATCCTTCATAACAGGCAGTTCAGTGTGCCAGGCTATGGAGCCTGCCAGCCAGTGAGCTCTGAAGTCCTTCAGCCCTTCAGCTCTGCAGACCCGGAACTGCGACCTGTGTGGTCTCCCCAGAGATGAGTACTGCCAAGCTGGCCGGACACGCTGCTCGCTGCATCCCCAATGAGGACATGGCCATTCAGGCAGCCACACCTGTTCCCTTCTCCTTCCTGTGCTAGCTGGCTACACCTCTTGGGTTTCTCTCTGCTTCAAAATAAGCGCCTCACTTCACTCACACTGTCTTTCATATGCAGTCCGATGACTTTCATTCTCAATCTTTTCATTTTGCAAAACACTTTCTCTACCATATTCCACGCTCTCGATCTTTAAAGTACTTCATTATATTGTAAATAGTTTATCCATGGTGTATTTTTGTGCTAATAAATGTTCTATAGATGCTGTGCTGATTATACTTTGAGAGTTAAAAAGCATGGTATCACTCAATATCAACAAACTCTTGTCTGGACACAGTTTACAGTGCCCTCGGAAAGTATTCAGACCCCTTCACTTTTTCCACATTTTGTTAAGTTACAGACTTGGTCTAAAACTGAATAAATTGTTTTTGTTTCTCATCAATCTACACACAATACCCCATAAAACCAAAGCAAAAAGAGGTTTTTATAATTTTTTGCTATTAAAAAAATAAATAAAACTGAAATATTAAATTTACATAAGTATTCAGACCCTTTCCCCAGGCAATTACATCCTCGAGTCTTCTTGGGTATGAAGCAAGCTTGGCACACCTGGACATTCAGAGACTTGTCCCAAAGCCACTCCTGCGTTGTCTCAGATGTGTGCTTAGGGTCATCAAGGATCTCTCTGTACTTTTCTCCGTTCCTCTTTCCCCCGATACTGACCTGTCTCCCTGTCCCTGCTCCTGAAAAATATCCCCACAGCATGATGCTGCCACCACCATGCTTCACCATAGGGATGGTATTGGCCAGGTGATGAGTGGTGCCTGGTTTCCTACACGGGACGCCAGGCATTCAAGCCAAAGAGTTCAATCTTGGTTTCATCAGGCCAGAGAATCTTGTTTCTCATGGTCTGAAAGTCCTTTAGGTGCCTTTTGGAAAACTCCAAGGGGGCTGTCATGTGCTTTTAACTGAGGAGTGGCTTCAGTCTGGCCACTCTACTAAAAAGGCCTGATTGTTGGAGTGCTGCAGAGATGGTTGTCCTTCTGGAAGGTTCTCCCATCTCCACAGAGGAACTCTGGAGCTCTGTCAGAGTGATCATTGGGTTCTTTGTCACCTTCCTGACCAAGTCTCTTCTCCCCCGATTGCTCAGTTTTGCCTGGAGGCCAGCCCTAGGAAGAGTCATGGTGGTTCKTAACTTCTTCCATTTAAGAATGATGGAGGCCACTGTGTTCTTGGGGACCTTCAAGGCTGCAGACATTTTTTGGTGTCCTTCCCCAGATTTGTGCCTCAACACAATCCTGTCTCAGAGCTCTACGGACAATTCCTTTGACTTCATGGCTTAGTTTTTGCTCTGACATGCACTGTCAGTTGTGGTACCTTATATAGACAGGTGTGTGCCTTTCGAAATCATGTCTAATCAATTGAATTTACCACAGGTGGACTCCAAGTTGTAGAAATATCTCAAGAATGATCAATGGAAACAGGTTGTACCCAATCTCAATTTCGGGTTTCATAGCAAAGGGTCTGAATCCATGCCCTGTGTCTGCATTGTAACCAGATTTCCAGYACCCTTCCTTTATAAAAATTATTTCTTATTTCTGTTCTTTCAAAATAATATTTATTTATTGTAAGACACATTGATGCAATCAGTCAGTTGTGCCACCTGTCAATGATTTTAGAGGGCAGAATAATTATGACTTAAGTGGTTTCTCTTTCCAGATCTGTCTACACTTGTAAGATATCCAGACACAATGTGTGTCTGACTACTTCTGTAGTTGGGCAGGATGATTTGATCACAATCAGATCATAATGTGTATACAGTCTACGCCTGTCTAAAAATGTGGACAAGATCAGGACAAAGGACACAAGTTAGAACCAGGTATAAACGGAGCTAGAGATGCTTATACCGCATAGGGGGACTGTCCTGCACTGACCTCTCACATCACCCTCCAACTTAATTTATGAGTGAAAACATCTTTCTTCCAGGCTGTTGTTGTAAATCTCCTTCCATGTCTGTATCTGGACCTCCAGGCATTGGGGATCCTCTATCTGCATTGGGGATTCCAGTGGCATGCTACTGTACAGGCCATGCCCACGAATCCACACKCATCCAAAGATGAACTCTTTAATATTTGATTTCGGTACAGGTTACACTTATCGGCAGAGGGGGAACTTTTTGTAAAAATGCCTTCAGAGACTCTTGTCAGACAGGATTTGAGCAGAATAATTCATATGTGTTTTTCCTCCCTTGCTCCTACCCRTGCCTCCCTCTCTCCATCCATCTCCCTCTCATAGCAGGCGGGGGGAAGGTCACATTTGGAGGAATGGGGAGCTTCTGTTCTGACAGCTGGTGGGAGGTCTGGGGAGCTGGCTGCAGATCTGGGTCTCTCCCCCACACTCCCRCATGGTCCATGCCCTCTCATTGTCTGTCAGCGGTGCCACACAGGTCCAGGTGACAGAGTCGCAACCCGTTTTGAGGTGGTGTGTTTTGATGTTATGTCACTCACTGTCACTCACTGCGTATGCAGATAATTTACATCTGTCTCAGCATAGACCAGCCACACTATAGCATTAATATAGCATGGTAATTTATGCAAATGCAGCATCCGTTAAATAACTAATGCATGCACTAAATACATGGTTAATTGGCACTTTCATTGTAAAGGATGCAAAACTCTTAATGTGTATTTGCATTGTGAGGATGGCTTGGTGTGGACATGGCTCTTCTGTCGCCTGGTGTGGTAGTTTGAGCCTTCTGTGACAGAACATCCCAGGGTAGTCAGGTGCAGGAGAGAAAAAAACTGGGTTTACAATGGAGCAGTTTAATACATCAAGCCGGCATCCAGAAACAAACAATCAATGGGTACAAAACCCGTCGCACACCAGATAAACGTGCACATGCACTACAATAAACAATTCCAGACAAGGACARGGGGGGAACAGAGGGTTAAATACACAACATGTAATGAGGGAATTGAAACCAGGTGTGTGGGAAGACAAGACAAAACAAATGGAAAATGAAAAGTGGATCGATGATGGCTAGAAGACCGCTGAAACGCRGCCCGAAGAAGGAGAGGAACCGACTTCGGCGGAAATTGTGACATTGAACTAGTAAATGGAATAACCGGACATCATTGACTGTTATCTCTTTCCCATTTCTGCACTTGTCAGCTGGCTTTAATAGGCATACAATAAGAGCGCTGCAGATTAAATGCACACAGACAAATGAGCTGTGCTCAGACTAGACAAACACAGCCAGTCATGTCAGCCGACAGTAGGAGTGAGGGTTAAGACGTAAGACGTCTGCATGCATCCCATCTGAAACGGTTAGAAACAYTTAGCGCGTATATTATGACAACATTTTGTGAAGTTTTTGTTCCTTTTGGTCTTCGGCAAGAGTTTTTTCGGCTGTTCGTGCACACAAATGTTTTTCTTGAGTCAAGCRGAAGTTCAGTAGCTGAAGTCTATGCCCCTTAGTCAGTGATTAGTCAACAGTAGGGKTTCTTCAATTAAGTGTTTGTTGTCATTCAACGAGAGACCACTCGTTTTCATGCAGATCTTTTCACTTGAGAAATACTGCACCAAACATCTTACAGTAGGTCAATGTAAAATTGTGCAACTTAGACCGAAATCTAAACTAATTGCAGATTTCTTTAGTTATAATCTGTTTTTAGGAAGTGTACTGTCTACTGCGTCTCAAGAGGGACAAACAGTAATATTGCAGTTTTTAAARGTTTTTCAAGCGAAAGTCTTTTAAGGGAGTATGCGAGGCACAGACGTTCACATCAACTAGCCAAGTTCTMCTAGGAGCAAACCTAGTATGTGGGCGCCTTTAGGGTCAGGGCCACTCTCTTTATTTCACAGAAACACACACACACATGCACGCACCCATGCAAGCATTAACAAGCTCAATCACACGCAAGCATACACACTGGCTGGCTGGCTGCTAGCTCAGTACAGAGCCTCTCTAGCTAATATTGGAAAGCACACCTCTGTGTCTCTGTCCTGCTGAGAGAGTGAAACACTCCCCATCTGTTTCCCTCTGTGAGCTTGAGCCTACACCACCTGCCTAATTACCAATTACCAACTCTGTCAGATAACTATCATCACATCAATAGCTTTTCACCTTACTGGACCTTACAGCATTGATGAGTCAGAGAGGGCAGCTCTCAAAAATAACAAATACATTTACTTTTCAACAAAGCAGGACTCTCTAACGGCCTCAAATTGCCTCCTCAGCAGCTGCTGTTGATTAAACACGTTTTGAGGACCTGCAGAGCTTTTTGGCTGTCACTGCCTCGTTACCTCCTGTTTCCCCTGGCTCCAGGTTTATATCAGAATTGACTTTTTGTAGCAGGTTAGGAGAATTTACGCAGCAGGTTAGGGTGAGCTAAAATGTAAACATTTTATCCAAATAGTCCTGTGTTTTCCCCACCTCCAGCCTCTTAGCTTTTCTTGGCACTCAGGCCGTGTGTTGTTTGGATCCTGACTGGGAGAGACTGTTTGCCGCCCTTCAGATGCTTCCCGCTCAGTTCCAGAGGAAGGAAAAAGTAATTCCATGCTTGGGCCACTGAGAATCCGTCTCTGTCAGTTCCGCTGCTTGGTGCCCTCAAATCAGTGTGTACCCCCACAAACCTTTCTGTCCTGTGATAGGGGGACCGACAGCACAGACCGGCCATGGAAGTGAATTGAGGAGGCGCTTTAGCATGCTCCCTCACCGTTAAATCCCCTCTGATGTTTCTTGGATTTACCTGCTCCCTCGCTCTCTCATTCTCTCTCTCCCTTAATCCCACCCAGTCTGCCAGACTGTTTCTGCAATGCAAGAGTAGTCACAACCTTGTGTCGTGTCTTGACTATCATTAATGTGTTTGACTGTTCTTTTACTTTTTTTTTTTTTTTTTTTTTTTTCTGGCACGCCCCATAGACTGCCAGATGCCCGGACAACAGGCCCTCGATTTGACACACTGAACTCTATAAGAGAAGTAGTTGGTGAACCAGGCGAGGCAATCATTTGAGAAACCAAGGCTATCGAGTCTGCCGATGAGGATGTGGTGATTAACAGAGTCGAAAGCCTTGGCCAGGCAATGAATACGGCTGCACAGTATTGTTTCTTATCGATGGCGGTTAAGATATCATTTAGGACCTTGAGCGTGGCTGAGGTGCACCCATGACCAGCTCTGAAACCAGAATGCATAGCGGAGAAGGTATGGTGGGATTCGAAATGGTCGGTAATCTGTTTGTTGACTTGGCTTTCGAAGGGGACAAAGATCATACTTTTGGAGAAATGTCTCTGGTCTGATGAAACAAAAATAGAACTGTTTGGCCATAATGACAATCGTTATGTTTGGAGGAAAAGGGAGAGGCTTGCAAGCCGAAGAACTCCATCCCAACCGTGAGAGCATGGGGGTGGCAGCATCATCTGTGGGGTGCTTTGCTGCAGGAGGGACTGGTGGACTTCACAAAATAGATGGCATCATGAGGCAGGAAAATTATGTGGATGTATTGAAGCAACATCTCAAGATATCAGTCAGGAAGTTAAAGCTTGGTCGCAAATGGGTCTTCCAAATGGACAATGACCCCAAGCATACTTCCAAAGTTGTGGCAAAATGGCGTAAGGACAACAAAGTCAAGGTATTGAAGTGGCCACACAAAGCCCTGACTCG